>NC_057948.1:10760928-10940928 GCF_018555375.3 Anguilla rostrata
AGGAAAAGAAAAAACTAGCTATCCGTTTCTCCTTCCTTCTTTACCATACGTTTCTGAGCCACAAGATCATGTCAGATCCCTCAGCCCCCTAAACGAGACCTCTCACCATTACTCTCATTCGCACAGATCAACCGTCTTATTAATCCAATAGCAAGTGTCTGCTCATGCAGCCATTTGCGAGACAAAGCAGTGTGGCCTGCTAGTTTAGATTCCACAGCCAGCCCTGTAACCAGTGATTTATAATCGTATGCACATGCTAATTATTTAAGATTGGGGAAAAGGGCTCTATCAGCTGATACTCAAATATAAAATATAAATGCCAAGATGTAATAACAAAAATACTAAAAATACTTGCGAATGCTTAAAGACTGTGAAACACCGCATGCTTGGCTTGATTGACATTCTGTATTCCCCAACATTGCCAATCAATAGCCTGACATTTTGCGCAGATTAATTAGACAAACCACGAAAAAGTAAACAAGAAGCATTCATGGTTAAATAATGGGTATTTGCAACTCTTATTAGCAAAAATGAGAGACTATCAGAATAACCAACATGAAGCATCAGCTTACTTAAGGGACCCTAACCAACTCCCCAACGCCCCACAGCTCTTGTAACCCCTCCCACCCGCCCAAAGGGATCACAGAGCTTCTCCACCCTAGCTTCCCAGTGCTGGAACGAACTCCCCGTCCCTCTCCGAACCTCCCCCTCACTACCCATCGTCCGCCGTGGCCTGAAGACTCATCTCTTCAGACTATACCTAGACTAACCACCACCACGCTGTCTATTTCACTCTAAATCCCCCCCTTTTCATGACACTTGTTACATGTTGCCCCATCCCAGCACTTTTTGGTAATTTTTATTTGTCCTAATACTGTAGCTTATTCTTCTGCCTGGTTGGCTTTGCAGAGGTTAGGTCTGAATAGTGTTCACTGTGTGAACTAAACTGTGTTATTGGCTAGAAATAGCTGTACCAAATAAGTATCGTACCTTACTGAGCCTGTGTTTAGCAGTTGTCTATGACCATGAAATGCACTTTTTGTACGTCGCTTTGGATAAAAGCGTCTGCCAAATAAATGTAATGTAATGTAGCTCTACAGCCCGCCACATACACCCCCACCCCCCTTAGGTCCAAAAGGCTGTGGATGCTTAGGTTAGCATCACTGCATTTAGTAGCAGAGGGTCGGGGCCGAGAAATAGTCGCGCCCGATGCCTGCTCGACACGATCCGCCGTCACGAGCGGTTTTTCTGTCTGCTCACGAAGCGTTAATAACCGCCGAGCCCGCGGTTGGGCCGCTATGTAATTAAAAACCGAGGAATTCTAACGTTTCCGTGAACCGAAGCTCCCCCCCCGTTCTGTTCCGCCGGTCTCGCAAAGGACCGCCCAGGTCACCAGCCGTCATCGCCCGCGAGTCAGACGCACCTCTACTCCGACCGGCGCGAGCTCGCTCCCGGTGGCGCTGCTCGGCCTTCCGCGCGTAAAATATTCACCGAGGTGCGTTCTCATGGTGTGCGTGTATATAGCGAAGACATATAAAGGGTGGGCATTTATCTTCACCGACATCTCTTTTCACATCACCATGCCATGCATTCAACCTGCACTTGTTCTTCACTTACAGCCAAGAATAATAAATGCAAATATTTCATTTCTTTTATTCACAAGTGTGGATTGGTATGTTGATGCAGATGGATGCTTCCAAATCCAGATTGAGAACAGTAGTCAACTGAATCAAGGCCTACGATTGTTTCAGATCATCTAGCCGTCCTAGAGTAGCTTTAAGACAGAGAAACAGAACAAAAAAACTCACAGACACATCAAAAGAGCAGACACAAAGAATACTTCAGGAAGCAAATTCAGGAATTATTCAAGGAAAATAACTCAGACGTGTACTTTTTTATTGTCATTAGTTCTGTCTATTAATTTGACTAGACTTAAGAGCTTTTTTGAAATGTCAACAGCAACTTCCAGGTGACACGGAACATACAAATAGGGTAAATTTAAGTAAAATTGAGAGCCACACAGAGCATTCCTGTCTGCTTTTACCACCCAACAGCAACCTTTTCAAGCAGAATGTTTTGAATGCTAACAGGTCTGGAACCTGCAAAGCTTTAAAAAAAATCTAAGAAATGTGCTTCCCAGTTTATCTGTGGTACATTAAGATGGAAAAAAAAGATCTTGACCATTGCCTTACTTGACTAAAAAATAACTTACCTATCACTGTGTCCACATGGAATGTTGTTGTTCTTATTCTGATAAAAATAATAATAATAATAATAATAATAATAATAATAATAATTAGAAGAAGGACATAGTGCTTTAATATTTTGCTTTCTTAAAGTGCTTCATGGTGAAGGGGGTCACCTGTGTAAGTTCCAAACTTATTTCATTTTTTTCTTTAAACTGAATCTCAGAATTGAAATTCAATTTAATAAAAATTTCAGGATGCAATTCATACTCAAAAAATTTTAAACTTGGAAAACGTGAATCGAGAATGTTGAGCTACTTTTTGCCTCTGATTTCACTCCATAGTAAAGGCTGTAAACTGTGCCCCTGAGTGCTCGAGTGAACAGGGTCTTGGTAAGAGCTCCTAAATGGGGTTGGAGTAGGCTCCGGCCTTTTAGCATGAACAACGGACCGGAGTTCCAATCTCCCACCCCATGCGCATGGCTCCTCCAAAATGCCTCAGTACTCCTTCACAGAAATGCGTCGCTGGGAGCCGCTAAAAGCTCGAGCGAGGCAAATTATTTGAACCGAGTTTAAAAACAACGCACGCGTACACAAACACGCACATACGCGCACGCGCGCGCGCGCACACACAGAAAGCAGCGTGAAAGAAAGAAGGAGAAAAAAACGGAAGGAGTACCCTCCTGATCCGCCTGATACAGAGATGGCCTTCGCCGCGATCGCTTCCACCGCGCCGTGTTCCGTACACGAGCGAAACGTTACGGCCCGTGCCCTTTTCATCCCCCCCCTCCCCCCACAGACGTCCGAGAGTCGCCACATATCAGGAAGCAGCATCACGTCGCACTTACCCCGGCCCAAGTTTTATTTTCTTTTTTTTTTCTTATTACAGAAAATGACAGCTTATATAATGCGCATACTTGGGGCAGGGATAATTGGACTCAGACCCATTATCGTGCTCTCAAGGACAGGCATGTGGGCTTCCTTCTGCTTTCAGCATCTTTTTAACATTTCTTTTTTTGGGTTTCAAACACACTGGATCTGTCATTTGGAAAGAACACTGAAAATACGCTGATGGAACATTTTCCCCATAAGCCGCGAGTCGCTAAATGGCTCCATTGCTAAATCAATACGTAGGTCCTTAAAAATGGGGATGTAAAAAAAAGTCAGGATAAAGCCGTAGCGTACTAATATTCCAAATAATGTGCTCTGTTACACTGCAGCCATTGTATCTTCACAAACTAGGAACCAAAACATCTTGCTTGTTGACAGATATACAGTAGGACTACATCAAAATTAAAAATGAGGTGATTGAGTTCTCTTTTCATTTATATATATAAAAAAAATAATATCTAGATTTTTCCTGCTAGAGGTAGGTCTCCAGAAAACCTTTTTTTGTAGGTCTCTAGAAAACCTTATTTTCCCTTTTTGTGACATTTTTAATATGACCATTGATGTGTGTCCATTTCAACCTCATGTTAATTCTACTTTGTTGTATTACACAACCAAACAATTGTATCAGCATTAGTCGTTGTGCCTTATTTTTAGACGCGTGCTGCAGTACAGGTAAACGCTCAATTGCTGAGAAATCTGGCAGGTACAGTATGCAATAGCATCACTCAATGGTCTGCGTGCTATTCTAATGTAGCCATCGCCTAACGGCCACCATTGCTCTCAGCCACCTTAGACGTGTGTCTGCCAGCTGTCAATAAAAGAAACAACACAGTTTTCACACATGAAAAGCCACTTCTCGCAAACCACCAAGAAATTGGCTATGGCGTGGCAGCAGCACAGAATTTTGTATCTGTGAAGTTCGTAACGGATTTTTTCCGACGCGCATATAATTTTCGCTGTGTCCGGGAAATTCGCCCGCTTTGGCGAGATCGGCGAGCCGTGGTGAAGGTGTTGACAGTGCGCTGCGTTGGTTAGACGTGGCCGCGGGTATTAGCGTCGTGTCCGGTCGCTGAAGTGAAGCCGGTCACCCATAGGGGCCCGCAGGCTGTCTGCACTTGAGCGTCGCCCCCGGATTCATTCACTGTTCCCTGAACGGCGAGTGCGAGTGGTATATGATATAGAATAAAAGCCCCAGCAGGGCCTACAATTTCCCCCGCGCAATCAGTTCAGTTTTTGCACTTTGGGCAAAATTGAGGCTTGCAGGATACTTGGTTTAAGAGCGAGTGGATTTTAAATTGCGATCACATTTTCACCTTTAAAAGTTTCCCCCCCACATACCCGCCTCATTGTTGGAGGGAATTTCCCCCCCAGCCTCTATTTGGCCGGCTGCTGTGGTCAAAGAGCTGGCTCGGAACATAAAGGAAGCCTCCCAGCGCAACCAGCTCTCAGAGTTTTTCACCCCCTCCCCCACGAAAATAACCCCCCAGGGCGAAGCCTCTTTTTGTTTGCGATTGTCGCGCGAGGAAGGACTGCAATGGGACCAAACTGCGGCGCTGAACCTCTCAATCCTCAATTGCGACTAAGAGCTCGCGGAGGACAAATTATATTTAGCATTCAACAGGGGAAAAAAACATCTTTGTGCTCGAGCAGGAGTCGTTTCTTCCGACAAACTGCATATGGTTTATTTCACGCTATACGTGATGAAATAAATGTATCTGGCGATATACCTTTTGGTACAGTAATAGCCGTGAATTTTGTCCCCCAGTTCACTGAATGGGCTGAATTATTTTCACATTTATTGTAGTCTCATTATAATGTACGAATTCAGATTTTTTGTGTGTGCACACAAGTGTAATTGTATTGTCATGTACCTATTGTAATCCATGTATTTTCTTGAGTCAAAAGTCATCCTTGAAAAACCAACTTCATTAATATATAACCATAACTGCGGCAATAAAACTGAATAATTACAATAGCTATACTGCGTCATGGTATTGCAGTTTCTTTCAATACAGCATCTACACATAATAACAATTATTAAAAGCAGACCATCTACACAATAATAATAATGATAATAATAATAATAATAATAATATTTATTATTATTTTTTTTTATTTTTATTTTTTATTATTAATAATAATAAAGAAGAAATCATTATTGTTATTGTTAAATATGCGTTAAATATGACGCGAGTGAGTTTTAACGCCGACTATTAATACTGAGCCGAGCAGGCTCGTGGTTCCATTCTGGCAGACTGGCAGTTAATTAACCCAGCCCTGGCTCACTGGACAATGTCATGTTAACAAGCGAAAAATGAAAACGTGTGACGAGGTTAATTTGGCTGAAATTCTTCCTGTATTTTTTTTTTTTTAGTAGGTGTGCATTCACGCGCATTGATGGCTGATGTGGCCTCTTCTAATTTCTTGTGAAACTCAAAACCCGCTTAAAGTTGCATCTGTGGCAGGCTAAGAGCGGTGCCACTCTTTGAGCGAATAATATGCTGCTCGACAACACAGCTTTTTCTTTGACTTGAATATATGTGTGCTGTGAACATACAGCAGCCTTTCACCTAACATGTAGGCTATACAAGTTCAAAGAACATAGCTTTTAACATGTATAAATGTCCTATGACCATAGACTTTAACAGGAGTGTGCTATGAATGTAGCCTTTAACAGGAGTGTGCTATGAACATAGCCTTTAACATGTATTAGTGTGCTATGAACATAGCCTTTAACATGTATTAGTGTGCTATGAACATAGCCTTTAACATGAGTGTGCAATAAACATAGCCTTTAACATGAGTGTGCTATGAACATAGCCTTTAACATGTATTAGTGTGCTATGAACATAGCCTTTAACATGAGTGTGCTATGAACATAGCCTTTAACATGAGTGTGCTATGAACATAGCCTTTAACATGTATTAGTGTGCTATGAACATAGCCTTTAACATGTATAAGTGTGCTATGAACATAGCCTTTAACATGAGTGTGCAATGAACATAGCCTTTAACATGAGTGTGCAATGAACATAGCCTTTAACATGTATTAGTGTGCTATGAACATAGCCTTTAACATGTATAAGTGTGCTATGAACATAGCCTTTAACATAAGTGTGCTATGAACATAGCCTTTAACATGTATTAGTGTGCTATGAACATAGCCTTTCACATGAGTGTGCTATAAACATAGCCTTTAACATGTATTAGTGTGCTATGAACATAGCCTTTCACATAAGTGTGCTATGAACATAGCCTTTAACAGGAGTATGCAATAAACATAGCCTTTAATATGAGTGTGCTATAAACATAGCCTTTAACAGCAGTGTGCTATGAATATAACCTTTAACAGGAGTGTGCTATGAACATAGCATTTAACATGTATAAGTGTGCTATGAACATAGCCTTTAACATGTATAAGTGTGCTATGAACATAGCATTTAACATGTATAAGTGTGCTATGAACATAGCCTTTAACATTTATTAGTGTGCTGTGAACATAGCATTTAACATGTATTAGTGTGCTATGAACATAGCCTTTAACATGAGTGTGCTATGAACATAGCATTTAACATGTATAAGTGTGCTATGAACATAGCCTTTAACATGTATAAGTGTGCTATGAACATAGCATTTAACATGTATAAGTGTGCTATGAACATAGTCTTTCCTTTCACATGTATAAGAGAGCTATGAACACACAATATCCTTTTGCTTTAACATGTGTAAGTGTGCTACAAACACGGCCTTTCCTCTTACATGTGTGAGCGTGCTAGGAACAAGTGTGCTGGGGAGTCAGTACAGAAAAACACAGTTCATTGCACAAAGCCAATGTAGGGAGGGATTAGTGAAGATAAAAGAATGCTAAAAAGTGCATATTGTTTTTTTTATGCCCTTGGAGCACGCTCAGCGGGTGACCGGATGTCTTATTATCTTCTGAGACGATCTCCAATCGGAGAGGTGGAGTAAATCCCGGGCAGCTGCTGGCAGAGAGCTGCAATAGGCCGGCCCCGGCCGGCGACACGGCCAATCGGGGTTACCCGCCAAAGGACAACAGCTGCTCTGGGATTAAGTGTCCACCCAGCCTCTGGTTACACAAGCTAATTGAACACATTCAAGCACTTGCCACACACCTGGGGAGGGGGTGGGGGAGGGGGTGGGGGGGGGGCTGGAGGGGGAATGGTGAAGGGGGGTGGGGGGGGGGGGGGGGTTCTAGAGACCGGGGGAAGGGGGAGGGGGAAGGGGGGGGCAAGATGCTGAATCCAGGGGGATTTCTATGCAAGATTTCTTGCAGCATTTTTTTCAAGTGAACTCTGATATAATTACCGTGGAAATTCAAACATGTCTCGCGGTAAGATCTGCAGCACTTCCCACAGAATTGCGTGGGTGTTTTAAATCCTCATGCATCCAGTACATCCCTGTTTTTATTTTTGTGTACATTTTAAATTGTTTTACTTCTGTAAAGCAATGTGTTTTATCGACATGCATGAAAAGTGCTGTATAAATTAAATTATTATTACTGTTGTTGCTGTTACTGTTGTAGCTACTAGTACTCCACACATCCTTATGTACCTGCACCATAAAACGGTAAGCGTTAAATTGACTCTGACAGACCAAATTTTATTCAGCGTTCGTTTTATCCTCTCTTGTATTGTTGGAAATAAATTCTGTTTGACTCAAATTAACACTGAGAAGTGCACAGAGGTTACGCATGCACATGATCAGAGATGCTACTGAATTAATGTGGGTCCGTATCACACAGGTAGCAGCACACCGTGAGTGTAAAGACCACAGGCTGTTCAGTGCAGAGGAGACTGAGTACCGCTGTCTCTCCAGCCACTGTGGCTAACAACCCTGACCAACTGAGAAATGGCAGAATTATTTCACACAAACCACACCCAAGAAAGCAGTAATTCACTTTGTTTTGATATTTAAACATTGTATTCCCTGGGGTTTGGATTATAATACTTTAATACGCACTGACTGAGTGCCCTGTTAGAGAGAGCTTCTTCAGCGACGTCTCTGGGAGGGGGGCAGTGTCTCTTGGGGGTCTGTAACCCTGCGATTTGTTGTGGGACCACGGCTGGCCCTGGTGGGGGTGCTTGGGGAGGGGGGTACAGGTGCCTGTGTAACCTCCGTTATCAGACAGGCCATTTGGTGCCAGCAAAACTCCAAACCGAAAAAAAAACTTATGCGCAAATAATGAGCAATCGAAATCACCGGTTGATTTTTACCCGGCCAATCAGAGCGCGTCTGCCTGAGAAGCTGAGCGACAAGGCCGGGAAACGCATGGAGACGCACGGAGGACGGGGGGCTGGGGGGGGCTTGTTTTTTAATGGGCCCTTAATGACGTAAAGCAGGGATCCTGGGTAGGGGGGCGCTGTGTCTGCTGGTGCTTAATTGAAGTCACTGATTGGCTAAAGAGTCAGGACACCTTGTTTTCAAGGCCTAAACTGGCTGCTAATTGAAAGGAAATCACAAAAACCAGCAGAGGCTGTGGCCCTCCTGGACCGGAGTTTGAGACCTCGTAAGGTTTAGTGACGTAAAAGGTTCGCCTATTCGCGTGTTCAGGCACGCTCTGCAATAGGAAAGCGCCACAAATCGATCTCTTCTTCTAGAGGTGACAGAGATCCTGGCTTTGTGGGTCTGTGTTTATATCTGAGTCTGACAGTTTTCAGCTCCTACCAGTATCGGCTCCTGCTAACAAAGATATGAAGCAAGGGTGCCCTGCTCCAGTCCGGGAGGAGCCGGTGCCTGCCCTGGTTTTTGCTCCAACCAGTTATTATGGATTCATCTAAACGGCTGCGCATGCAAATGCAGGGTCTGCCCAACAATGGACTGTCAACGAACATTTTCAACGAGGGTACATGCGCAATGTACGGCTGTGCGTCAGATGAGGTAAACAATTGAGAGAATAAACTAATGAATGATTAAGAGCAGCGGTCAGGATGAATTCCTGAAATGGATCAGCCCTTGTTGTGTGTCCCCATTATAAGGAACAGAGCAGACAGCGTACAAAGTTACAAATATCCATCAGAACAAACATACTTGCTGTGAAGATAGTTGGTCATGTGACCTTATCACACTGTAGAATTCATCAGCAGATGACTAAATGTTAATTTTATTTTTTTTTACTGTTCACATCCCAGCATTTATTTCCACTGACAATTACCCACCTTTTACTGAACTGAGTAAGATCGGACAATGCGAAATCAACCCATCCCTCATTTCCACAAACAGGGAAATGGTGCTGCGGATTTTAATTTATTCTAAGAGCCTCGGAGCGGTTTGCTGTCCATCTGGAAATGAAGCACATTTAAAATCTGCGAGTGGACTTACACGAGTAGAAGGCTAAAAAAAATTTTGTGTGAAAATGTCGTACCGTACATGATAAGCTATTTCACTTAATTAATTTATGCATTTATTAGCCGTCTGCATTTAAAGACTTTTTGTAATGAATTTGTCCTGAATTGAAATATATTGTGATTTTGATAGCGACACTAGTCAAAAATGACCAACCAGCTCTGAAAGAGAACAGCACAATCATGGAAACCAGAATATGGTGCCATTCTTCAGGAGTTTTCAATCCTGGTCTTGGGTGGCTGCAGGGTCAGCTGGATTTGCAGTTACTCAGCACTTAATGTAACAATTAAAGCACTCATCACACGACCGGCTCGCCTCACATGGTTGCTGATTTTACGGTAAAAGCAGAGCTGGCCCTCGAGCTTCAGTGGCCCTGAACAACAATGCCGCTGTGGCCCCAGAGTGCTCCAGCACAGATCACGCAAGTGAACTACGTGGCCCAGGGTTGGTCGTGGCTTGAGGCAGCTGCATAGAGTGTTTATACCAGCCCCAGGCCCTGGGAGAAAATAATTACCAGCATACCGTCTGGTCCTCCAGGATCAGAGTCTGTGCCAAACATCCTGGATACTCAAATCTTAGAGGCCAGTGGAACTGCTGGTTTTTTCTTTTCTGCGCGGGAGTTAATCGACTGATTGCTGATTGGCCGGAGATCCCCCTCACCTGATCCCTGATTAGTGAGATAGAATGAAAAACAGAAGTACTGTGGGCCCTCTGGGCCATATTAGAGTATACCTGCCCCAAATAATGCAGTACACAAATAAAATGGCCTGTATATATTTTTAAATATTTTTTTTACGGACTCCTCTTTCAGGCTTTCTGATGCCTTGACGCCTCTTGGGTATGCTGCAGAGCTCTACCTGTCAATACATCTCTGTTCCCTCAGCAATTTAAGGCCAGAAAAGATTTCAAATCGGCCTGAATGTTCGAGTTAAAAGCCAAAGCTTTCATAGCTCAAGAATATATTTCTTAACATGGTCAGCAATTAAATAAATAAACTGATTTGCTTTTTTATTTTTTATTTGTCAGGGGTTCTCGTAGCTCTTTGGTACGCGTCGTCGTATTGCTTTTTCATGAATGAAAATCGGGCGGCGAATTGACACTTCACATCTTTTTGATGACACAAGGCGACAGCATAGAATTTTCCAAGCCGGTGGCTTCGGGAAAACGCGTAGAGAGGCGCACTGCAGATGACGCGAAAATGTCGGGGAATCAGTTTGAACGAGAGTTTTGACACAACCTCGTTATCTCGCGTCCGGTTAAAACGGGGAGCCTGTCCACGGCGCGCGTCGGTGTGTTTATTTTATTTCGTTTTTTATTTTAGGTATTTATTTTTTTGCGTGCTGAACAGCGACGGGGTCAGTGCAGCGGCTTGCGCGCGTGTTTGTGTTTACTCGCTGTATCCGCTGTCTCCAGCCGCTCCCCTGCTCTCCCGCCGCTTCCCAACGCGGCTAGTATGAAAGCAGATGTGCGCTGCCGGCCTGACCTTGGTTGCCATGGCTACTGGGCACACAGAGTTGCATCCACTGCCTGCCGGGAAACTCGGTTCCTGCTAATTGCGGTTGTCACGGCAACATTGCGACTGATGTAATCCCGGCAAAGGGCAGCGATCTTAAACGGATCAGTGTATTTATAGTGCCCCATTCCTTTTCGTCCTAGTCATACCCGGGACATGGACAGGATCTCGCCGTCTCCTTGCCCAGGGGGGTTAACAAAGTGACAAGACCGAAGGCCCGAGCCTTCCACCTCCTCCCGAGTTGTGCCTTTTCTTCTCCTGCGATATTCCTTTGCCTCGTCGGACGACCGCTGACTGTGAACAGGAAAGAACCGGTTTTAGAGCACGGGGGTTGTTCTTTTCGTAAGGCATGCAGCATGGCGGCGCCATTGGGTTTCACCCCCTGATGTAAAGCAGGTGAACGTCTTTCGTAACAAATCGACAGGTGCGTTTCAGCGCAGAGACAATGGGGTTTTAATGCAGGGATTTTAAATCCAGGCCCTCTAGGGCCGGCTTTATTTCAGAAGCCTTGTGTCTATTTCTTAACGTGATTGAGTTTGATTGACGGGTCAGGAAGGGAGGCCGCAGGTCTGGAGGATCTGAGGCTGACCCCTCTGGGCCTGTGCGTCGCATGCGTCGAATCCACATCCTATTTTTATTGCCCCCCCCCTTTCACTTCTTCCTGATTATGGAAGGCACAGCAGTACGGCTTCGCTGCAACGTCAAACGTCCACGCCGGAGGGCGCGTGTCGGTTGTGGGCGCGTCCCTTGTAGCGCACGTGGCCCGCTGCAGCCTCTTTGCGCTCCGCGGGCAGGATTAGCCATCGCCGGGGCTCGATTCAGACTTCAGGGCGCGTCGTCGAACTTACAGCAAGTGCCTCGACTGTGTACACGGGAGCCCCGCCTCCCCGCCCAAGCCCCTCCCACCCAAGCCCTGGCCTGAAAGTTTCTCGACGCGAAGAAACCCCTCCGCTACTTTGTCTTCCGGCAGGTGCGTGAGGAAGGGGCGCTGGAGACGGACGCAGGTGCTGAGGCGCGAGGCCAATCTGTGGGCGGGGGCGCCAGGTGTGCGGCTGCCGGTCGGGCGCCAGATGAGCGGCTGCTCTCCGGGGCACGTCCGCGCCGGCGGGGCGTGAGGAGACAGGAGGCCGCCGTGTCAGGCCGGGGGGGGGGGGAGCGTCTGCGTTTAGGCACCTGGGATTTCGAGCCGCCCCCGCGGCCCCGGTCCGCCCGGGCCCCCCCTGGCGACGGCCCGCTGATTGGCGGGCCCCGGCGAGGCTCACAGCCCGGCCCCCCCGGCCCGCAGCGGCGGATGGGGTCCGCGGCATGACCGCGTCTCGCGCCGTGCCATTACCCGGCCCCTTCTGCTCTTTCTGCCCGAAACGCACCCCCCCTCCCCCCCCCCCCGAAACGAGGCCCGGGGTTAAACGGGCCAATTAAAGGCCGGGGTGCGTGCCGGAAAAGGCGCCCGTGGACACGCAGGCCCTGCCGTCTCCAGAGTTCCCTGAGCAGGAGCGTGCGGGAGAGGAGCAGGGAGCAGAACATGAGTCACACAGGAGTACATCAGGAGCAGATCAGGAGTAGAACAGGGTTATAATTGGAGCAGAACAGGCGCAGAACAGGATTAGAGTAGGAGCAGAACAGGAGTAGAACAGGGTTATAATTGGAGAGAAGGGCAGAACAGGATTAGAGTAGGAGCAGAACAGGAGTAGAACAGGATTGGTAGGAGCAGAACAGGAGTAGAACAGGATTAGAGTAGGAGCAGAACAGGAGTAGAACAGGATTAGAGTAGGAGCAGAACAGGAGTAGAACAGGATTAGAGTAGGAGCAGAACAGGAGTAGAACAGGATTAGAGTAGGAGCAGAACTGTAGTAGAACAGGACTAGAATTGGAGCAGAACAGGAGTAGAAGCAGGATAATCAGAGGGGGAAAATCACATATGCCTCCAGAGAGTGGTGATGTCATAACTGCAACCCCTGACATCTCACACTGCCTCCTACACGCTGTCTCTAACAGACATTGAGGTATATTTGGAGGTGAAATCTGGGAGTATTAAAAAATGACACATTACCAACCTATTTCCATGTACTTATTAAATTTGAAAAACTATTTGGATGTACTTATCACCTTTAAAAAGAAGAATAGCTATTCTACATCTGAATGTGAAGAGTTTTCAATTTGCTTCCAAGGTCCATCAGATCAAGTTTTTACGGAACTTAGTCAGGTTTGACATGCCAAGTAGAGCCAATGAAGAATTTCCTTTCTCTGATTAATGCATTTTAAGTGCCGCTGTCTTTCAAATGGAACCCTCTGCCTGTTTCATCAAAAGCAAGCTCAGAAATCATCTATCCATCCATTTTATAAACTGCTCACTCCTGGTCATGGCTGATGGGGGTGGGGGGTGGTGGGTGGGGGAGTGGGGGTGGATGGGGGCTGAAGCCTATCCCAGCATGCATTGGGCGAAAGGCAGGAATACACCCTGGAAAGGTCGCCAATCCTTTACCGAGCCCACACACTATTCACTCACACATTCGTACGCCAGTGGAACCTAACCTGCATGTCTTTGGACTGTGGGAGGAATGCAGTGTACCCGGGGAAACAAACTCGGTGAGAATATGGATTCGAACCCGGTACCTTTTTGATGTGAGGGGACAGTGCTACTCACTGCACCACCGTGCCGTCCTGCTCAGAAATGATCTGAAATCTAAATGCTAAAATGGGGTTTAGGATTTCAAGGGGAAAGTGTTAAAACTCTAATTTGAGCATTCTCTCTCAAAATATGTCCTTGTTTACCTCAGCAGCTTGACAGTTTTTGTCACGTCCGATGCACACAATTGTAACCAGCTGACAAGACTTGCACTGCTCTACTTGTTTTCATCTTAGGAAGAAATTAATTGAACGGTTGCGACCTGTTCAGCATGGTGGAACTAAAATATTAACAAATGAGAATGAACATAATATCACACAAATCCTTACAGCGTACTGTGAAATTTTAAATCGATTTTTTTAAGGTTCTTCGACTGGCAGTTAAAACCGTAAATGCCATAGCACCAGCATACAGTAAACACCTATACTTTTTATTGAACGTATGCCCAAACGAGCCCCTCCCCATCTCGTTTTCTGTGTATACAAAGCCTGAATCGCAGAAGTTGACAGGTCACGTTTCCTGGCTCAGAACATTGGACCAGTGTTCCATCGCATAAATAGAACCCTGTCACCCACATGACCCTTTAAAGTCACAAGTAGAAACATGTTGTTACATGAAGGCTTTTCATTTCGTTTTAATCTGCCCACTTCACGTATGTCCTTTTTTTACACAAATAAGAAAACAAAACTCCGCAGCGCTGCATATCTCGCTAGTTGGTGACTTTATTAATTGCTGACTGACTTGCACTTCAGACATTTCTGTCCTTTCTCAGAGTGACTCATTGTTATTTATCCTGACATATTTTAATTGATTTTTCACTGTGCAGCCCTTTGGGCCGAAAGTCTTTGTAGCCTCCACACCAAACCGGAGCTCTCCGTTCTGCTTCCCCTGGAAGCCTGCCTCCGCCCTCACGCTCTTGCACTTCCGGGTCACCTCTCCTGTCGTTTCTGGCCCCCCGGTGGTGGAATGAGCTTCCCGCTGCAGTCAGGACTGCAGAAACCCTGCCCATCATCCAACACACTCTCTTTGTTTCTTTCTTTGTATTTCCTCTTGAGATGATCTTAGGAGTAAGCCTATCACTCTGCAAAGATAGGTTATCTGTTCTGTGGTACTTTCTTTTCTTACAATAATGTTGGTCGGTTAGCATTACACTTATTGATTTTAAATGGGCCTTCTATGCAGTCTTGGTAATATCACACTTTTGTATTCCTGAGATGAACAATAATGTTCTCAGCTTCTGTATGTCTCTGGGTAAGAGTATCTGCCAAGTGACTGTAATATAATGTTATGTAATATGAAATGTTCCATACAGTTAAATTGATTATTAGTACAATTACTCATTACTGAAACTATATAAATATAATAAAAATACAAATTGGATGTGAAAAAATAAGAGTGAAAAGTCCCAGAGCAAAATCGACCTTTGTTGCTAAAACTAAATCCCTTTCACCTCAGCAGGCTGACCTCACTACTTTTCATGAAAATATTACAATCTTTTTATTTGTTCATATTTATTGAGTTTCAATCTTGTGCATCTTAATAGTAAGTTGCTGTTATTCTTGTCTTGAACATTGCTTGCGTGTTGTTTTTGTATTGTGCACTACATACTGCTGCAAGACTAACTGTCCAAAAGCTGGCAGTAAAGCTCTATTTGATTAACCTCAAGTGAAACAATAAAAACTATTTGGATCTACTTATTGCTTAAAAATAATAACACTGTTTTGACATACCTATTTTGACATACCTATTACCTATTACAAAAATAAAAAAAGTACTGTATGGATGAATGTATGTATTTAGTACTAAGAACAAGATGTCTGCCTTGTGCCATTGTCATGACATTTGAAAGATAAGCAGGGTTGCAAAGCTGTTTGGCTGGGCTGAGAGAGACCTATCCTTGCCACAAACAATCACCCCCCCCCCCCTTCCTCAGCACACCCCCTCCCTTTATCACCCCTGGTCTCCCTTCCCAGACCCCCCTCCTGCCTCAGCTTTAACAGGCCTCTTCTGTCCACACCTCCAGGAAGTATGATGTCACGAGGGCAATGTGTTTCTGTTGATTGACAGGCAGATTGCTGGACTCCGCTTGTAAAGATGTCTTGGGTCCTGTATATTCTGCAGCTGCAGTGGGGTGCAGTGGTGTTGGGGTCCTGTATATTTTGCAGCTGCAGTGTGGTACAGTGGTGTTGGGGTCCTGTATATTCTGCAGCTGCAGTGGGGTGCAGTGGTGTTGAGGTCCTGTATATTCTGCAACTGCAGTGGGGTACAGTGGTGTTGGGGTCCTGTATATTCTGCAGCTGCAGTGGGGTGCAGTGGTGTTGAGGTCCTGTATATTCTGCAGCTGCAGTGGGGTACAGTGGTGTTGGGGTCCTGTATATTCTGCAGCTGCAGTGGGGTGCAGTGGTATTGGGGTTCTGTGTGTTGTGCAGCTGCAGTGGGGTGCAGTGGTATTGGGGTTCTGTGTGTTGTGCAGCTGCAGTAGGGTACAGGGATTCTATAATTGGTAAATACCTGCTCTAGCCTGTACATAATTTACTGATTGATAGCTGTCTGTAACATGGGCTATCAAGCATATGTGCCAGTTCTGTAAGAGAAAATAAAATCTAAAAAAAAAAACAAAAATTAATAGTGCAAAAAATGCTTTTCCTGACCTCAAATGATAAAGTGAGCAATCACTTGTAGTTTTTCCTCTGAATGCAGACATAATTTCTTCCTTGTCATCTGTGCCAAGTTTTAAAACTGAGAACAAAACAGCTTGTCTTTAAAAAAAAAAAAGAAAAAAAACTTTCCTCAAATGTCAATCTCTACTGGAAATGAAAAGATTTTCCATAAAGGGTATTTGCAAAGAGATACAGTGCATTCCCCCCTGTGGCTTTGGTTTTTATGACTTTGGTCATAACACTTTTGATCCTCTTGTTTTGCACAGGGTTCACACCCTATGTCAACATTTGTGATTACCCACAAGGCACTAGGAAAGTGAGTCGTCCCCCCTCCTTCTTATAACAAATATTGATCTGCAGTTATACATCTGCACCAGAGAATCGGAGATGAATTCTACAGCGTCCCTGTGTGTATTAAAACCTCTGACACTCTATTAGTTTTGGAAGGAGTAACGGATGGAATGCCGGGCCTACGCACTGGTCTGAAGGCGGCCCTGCTCTGACCGCTGCTCAGGTCCTGTCACGCTGACAACAATAAACAAGATAATAAAGGCTTATGAACATACTGCAAGCCGGCTGTCATACCAGCCTGTGAGAGAACGGCACCCGGGTCCTGTACTGTGCTGCACCTGACAGTACGCGCCCCAGTACGCCCCCGACCATGAAAAGATCTTACATTGGGCCCCACCACCCCAGAGTCCACCCTATCCTTGCACGTGTACAGCACTATTTTTTGAGGGCCCCAGTCAGTCAGGAAACTTGAAGTCCATATGTCGCCCCTATGTGTGTATGTACATGTGAATGTGTGTGTATGTGTGTGTGCGCATGTGTGTGTGTGTGTGTGTGTGTGTGTGTATGTACGTGTGAATGTGTGTGTGTGTGTGTATGTGTGTGTGCATCTGCATTTGGTAATGGACCAGATGTCAAACCTGCTGCTCCAACAAAACAGCGCATTTAACCATTAAACGTCCATTGCTAATGCACCATCCGTCAAAACAGCGGTCAGTAATGCAGTGCTTGCCAGCTGAGTCTTGTTCACACATAATTGTTTGGTAGTGACTTCGGCTTTCAGTCGAACCCTGAGCAGTGATGGCCTAATCAGATCGTGTGTGTGCACGTGCATATGTGTGTGTGTGTGTGTATGGTGTAGAGATCTTGCATTTCCATATGCATTCTGGGATGAAATAGTTGAAATTAGACAGACATTACAGGACTAATGGTGCGGTGGAGTGCAGTGTGATGACTGAGTCTATCTCACCGCCGCTTATACACCGCTCCACCATTTTGGCTCATTGAGCACATCGACTCAGGCAAAGCGGCTTGACCCGGTGGCACAAAAGCCTCACAGCGCGACACAGCCCAGAGCCGGTTTTTTAACCCACACCATAAATGCTGCACCTTTCGCCCAAACCTCTGCCCGGACCGGCAGCTCACCACACAGCAGCGTGGCAAATAGGTGAGAAATATGCAATAAGGATGTTGCTGGGGTTAGATTTTTTCCCCCAAATAAATCTGGCAGAATTGCCTCGTACTTCATGCTGACTTGTATGATTAAGAACCAAATAAGCATGTGGTTTTGTTTCCTACAAGTGCCTGTGAACTTAAAATTACTCATTTTTAATTAAAGGGGGAATTGTTCCTGATGACAAATAGCCAAGTTTGCTTTGCCTTCAAGAAGGAACACTATTTTTACAAAGGAAGTACTGTTTGCCTTGATTTTTACTTCATGGTTTTGCTTTTTTGGTGATTGCTTCATGTTGCCACGAGGTACGTAAATCAGAACAAAACTGTTGATGTCAGTATCGAAAGAGGAAGTTCTGTCGGTCAGTTGTTTATGTTTGTGCCCGAGCGGGGAGACTTACACAATCGAGACTGGGTCTAAGTGGACGTGCTCCTCATTATCAAACGCAGGAGGATACATTACCGTGCTCTCGAGTGCGTTCGCGGAATGCATTGTAAACACACACACACACAAAATACTTCAGTTTCAAGTCGCTGCGGTTTTTTATTGGATCTAAACCATTACCGTGTTGCCATGGAAATCACAACCGTACTTACTATGAAAATGACTGAGACGATGAGGAGGAAAGCAGTCATTTCTTAAAACTTAATCAAGGAAGTGTCTGCTATTTCTGTCCGCGCGCGCCGCGGACGTGGCAATCAGGCCGCGAGGCCGCATTAAAGAGCAGACACGCACGAGGCGGCGCTCACTGGGTCAGGCTGTCTTATTAGACCGCGGAAAAGAGAGACGGAGGGATCATAATTGGAAAAATGAAGAGCAGAGATTGGACAGAAGAATTCATGAGTGCCGTCTGCTTGTGTGCGCCAGCTCCGTAACGAACCGCTGCTCTCCGCGGCTCCCGGGTAAAAGTTTCGGAGGCCCGAGTCTGAGCTGTACCGGAGACGCGCACCTGAACGAACGAATCTGTATGAAAATACTTATCGCTAAAAGACTGCTGCTGCTGACGGTCCCAGGGGTTAGCCTGTTGGTGCTCTGGGCGTTTTCACCAGATTACGTTTGTACATACGTCAGTGGTTCTAAATGAAGTTCCTGGCGTGTCCTTGTGTATGCCTTCTTTATTCCAACCAGTCTCACGATTAAACAAGGTTACTGAAAACACATTATTTTGATTTTTTTGAAAACACATTATTTTGATTTATTAAAAATTAAAATAAATAAAAAAATATTTAGCACTTGAACAGACTTAACGCGGTGCCGGTGTGGTTCATTATCATTTGGTCCTTCCACATATGGCATTTCAGTGACCTGGTGTCCATATTTTCAGCATTTAGGACTTCACGCACACAACATGTTACAAAAAAAAGAAAGAAAGAAAAGGATTGAAATGATTACTGGTCTGAGAATTGATATGCTGGACTTAGAGCCCTTAAATTCATATGTGCAATATTCATTCTTCGTTACATGACTGCCTGTGATTAAGAGTACAAATTAACCCTCATTAGCCATTAAAAGGCTCTCATTAAAAACAATTGCAATTAATGTTTGAACAAAAATCGTGATACACAGGGGTGCTCCAGGACAAGGGGTTGAGACCCCCCGGTCTACATCGATACTGCGCTGTTTCTCTCATGATGAGCGATCAAATATCTGAACTCCCCTGCCGCTGCTGGTTAAAGATCACATAAATCCATCAAGACATAGAACTTTTAAAACCACCGATGCGTGCATATTCATCAATTATTGTTTAACAGAGCATGAGCGTAGTTATTGCACATGGAGAATAGGGTGACTCATTGAAAATGTAATCATCACTTTGAAGAATACTTTCATTTTACACAAAGGTTTTTCGGTGTGTATCATTTGAAATAATCACATTTTTGAAGCGTTATGCCTCCAGTAAATCTGTGTTTAGACCACTGTAACCCTTTTTGTGAACAGAAAAAACAGGAGAGGGGCATAAAGCAACAAGTAGATACCAGCCTTCAGTGTACATTGGCTTGAGGTGGAATACTAGCAAATGAAATGCATTAATGTTTTACTCAGAATAATTAATGTTACACACATAACTGACCCACTGTACCTTACATCAGAGTAAAATTACTGTAAAAAAAAACCATTTACGGTAGATCGTATGCAGAATTAATTAATTGCACACTTCGGATTTGTAAATAGGAGGATCCATACATCTTTCCTCAAGCCAAAATGTTCATCTGACTGAATGACAGTAAGTTGTCTAGCAAGAACACAGGAGAGTGGAAAAAAAAGCAAGAAAACCCCATTAGGATCTGTGTTTTAGTGCTGCCACCCTATGGCAGTAAAGGGCATAACATGCCAAAGGGGTACGTCTTTATTCACGTTCTGTCATTCAGTTTTAAGTCTGACTCTCTTACACAGGGACATGTACATACCTTTTACATTGAGGTAAATATACGAATGCGTATCATCGGTGAAATTATTTAGCTCAAGCGCCTGTGCCACTGTTTGCTCTGGGACGGTGTCCTGCTTTGGGCATTAAACACAAAACCTACTGGAGACAGCTTCCTGTCCTCTGCATTGGTTTGCCAAGAGTCCTTCGTTTGCAAAGGGGTTTCAGCCGAGGAGCGCAGGTCTCGTACAGAATGCCCACCTGTGCCCGCTTTTGCACTGTCGGTCTTTTGCACTTTGGACTTCCCAAATCTGGCTGGCAGTGTGGGCCGAGAGGAATGCATACACTGTTACATTACATTTCAGGAATTTAGCAGACGCCCTTATCCAGGGCCACTTACACAACAGTTTTTTTACGTAGCATTTACATTGCATACATTTATACAGCTGGATATATACTGGAGCAATGCAGGTTAAGTACCTTGCGCAAGGGTACAACGGCAGTGTCCTACCTGGGAATCTAATCTGTGACCTTTAGGTTACAAGACCAGCTCTTTGCTCATTATACTACACTGTACTTCGACAACATTAAATAAACACTGAAATGATTAAATAAACGGAATTAAATAGTATCAGATGGAAAACAGTACATCTAACACCCCTCCACAGTCTGCAGTGTGGAATCCGGTTAGCTTATTGTTGGTTGTGTTCTGACCCGATGGAAGGCTAAAAGCTCCATTGACTCTCCCTTTATGATGGGTAACAGTTTTCAGCGATAACAGTGTGCTTCATTTGAATAGTGTGAGAGAGTAATGTTTCATGGTGTTTTATGATGACAGCAGGCCCTGAATTTTGGTCGAATGTGGTATCCAGCGATGTTTACTCTTGACCTTGGAGAGCTGATCCTGAAGTGGAAACGAAATCGAACAGACCCTACTGCTTGAATAGCGCTGGTCTTTATAGAATCCAGGGCTGAGGAACCCCCAACATCCACTCGGCCTCTGCTCCAGCTACATGACCCAACATGTGTTGTTCTGTGCATTAGCATGTTACATTCAGAGGTGGGTAACCCGGCTTCAAAGAGTAAAAAGACTGACCATGTATTTGCTCCACCACCATGCACTAAACCAGCTGATTACAATAATTAGTTCTCCTATCATGCTGAAGAGTTATGCTAATTAGAATCAGCTGGTTTAGTGCATGGTGGTGGAGCAAATACATGGTCAGTCTTTTTACTCTTTGAAGCCGGGTTACCCACCTCTGGTTACATGGTGCATATATATATGTGATCTTGGTACCATTAGCCTTGTGCATTGGCTGCATGCTGGGCATTGACCACTCAGGAGAACAGAGGTGTAGGTAAGGAAGGATAAGAGCTGGGACTCTGGGGGTGGAGTTAAGGTTAGGAGTAACAGGTCAATGCCCAGGTCAGGTCACGAGTAACAGTTATGACTTGTTAGCTCCACCCCCTGACTCTCAGCTGGTCAGGTGAGTCAGGGTGGGCGGGGTGAGGGATGTTAGAACACAGGGAGCAATGAATGATAGCCGCTGTCTATAGGACTCGATATCTGCAAGAGAAAAATGCCTTTTCTTGGCACGCCTATTTCAGTCGCATTAATATTCATATGTCGGGCACTACAATTAATGAAAGAAAGGAAAAAGAAGACAGATGGTTATTGTCAAGATGTAACGGGATGCCAATGGCCAAGGGAGGCGGCAGGAAGAGGCAACACTAAAATATGTGGAAAGGGCAGGTGTTTATTTACAGCAGAGAGCTAAATATTTACTAATAAAGAGGAAAAATGTAAATGTTTACAACAAAATAATCACACACAACACATAATTACATCCTAAACCACTCGCCGGATCCCAATGTGGGGGAATCACTTGCTTCTACGAAGAGGTCAAGTAAGCCAAGACAAAATGTGGTCAATATACACAACAATATGGTCATAAAATATAAAAACATTACTTCAGAAAACACAATGGGCAATACCTTGATGATCGACAAGACGTGTTACACAATTATAATAGATCGTATCAACAACGAACTACACATTTAGTATATTTTCCCATTGGTCGTCGAGATCAGTTCCGCGCTTTTAAACGGAGCGCGTCCGGGCGCGCGCGTTTCATAAAGGAACTGCAAAACAGGACTAACAATCAAGTAGGCCGTTCTTTCATTAAAATAAAGTGCAACCGCAGAGCGGTTTTTGCACCAGCACCGTAAAGGAAGGACGATTTGCAAGTTGTGACTTATAATAATGGTGGTATAAAGAAACCGAAAAGGAAACGTTGGTAAACCAAGGTGATTTAAACTGCAGTGAACGTGTTTACATGCTGGGAGCCTGCTAGTAAAACCAAGGACAGTAAAGATTTTAAATGGGAATGGCCAGCTCCCGGGGCATAAAGAAACGATGACAAAGGTATGTTTATTTACGTGTTGTCATTGTGTAATTTCATATTCAGTAATGGCAGGAGCAGGAGCGTCTAATGTTTCTACTTGTCAACAGCATCGTCATAGATGGGATGCTTTTGAATGAGAAAATGTATCACTGACCCGACCAATGTTGACTGTGCACAACAATAACACAACGAGGTTATAGATTTGTTAGGGCATTTGCTTTTTCAGGGATACAATTCAACCGCATGAACAAAATTCGAAAAGATTTGCTAGGTAATTTCAGGCCGACACTTTTGCTTTCCCACTAACTGTGGAAGACGTTTTATGGTATCTGTTTTGAGGGACACCGAGTTCATTTTATGATTTGAAATTGAAATGCAGCCTGTCCTTTCGTGACTTGTTAATACAACGGTATACTGTATCTTGTCAGTTATTTCCCTCACTGAGTAAATGCGGTCACGTCACACTGAGGGCTGAGAGCTCGAGGCCTGCAGGGGAGGCAGAATGAACTGCAAACAATGACAACATTTATAATAGTTTTTTATTTTATTTTATTTTAAAACACAACCTCCTTTGCCGTTGACTTTCAGCCGAAAATCGCCTAAGACTTTTAGATTTACCGCCGTTTGTGACCGTGACGCTGTCAGCTGAACTTCCGTAGCACGGACAGGCTCTGCCGCAGCAAAGACTACAGCTGAACAGGGTGTTATGGTAAGTGGAGTTCTCTATCTTAATGTTTTAATTCATTTAAATGATAGTTTTCCCTGAGAATTGAGATTGGTATTTCCATTTAAATCGCCATTTGTTTTTCAAGGGGTCTGGTATGTGTGTGTTTCATGATGCAACATTGGAAGTGTAAGAAATAATAAGCTTATAATGAAAACAACATGGAAAATGAGTGCATACATTTTGACTTGATTAAAGCCAATAAGCAAATGAACTGTAACGTAACCAGGTTCTAAGTATAAGCAATGCATTTATAATTATTAATAGAGGGGGCAGGGTTTGGACAAACGGTGTGCAGAATATTAAAAATATGTATGTTTAGGTCTAGATCTATAAGGACCAAAGCTGCTGTAACTGAAGGGCTGTTTTGGGATTCTTATGACACAAGAAGCTTCATTTAATTTTCTTTATCCTGTTATAATCTTGTTTTTTTTTTTTCCTTGCATGCACTTTGTGACAATCTTTGGCCAAGATGGTTTCATTTGCTTTGTCAGCTGCTGACGAATTGCCCCTGGATGCATAGTAAATTAAAGATTGAGCGTGAATGTTCCCCTGCACAGGGGGGCGCAGTTTCCCTTTCCGTCCCGTGGCCGCGGTGTCCCCGTGCCCGAAACAGGAGTCGCGGTCGCTGGGCCGTTGCTCTCGTGTCTCTGAGCGGAGACGTGCACTTCTTCATTTTCAAAACTCTAACCGCTTTCAATTTGCCTGCTGATGGAAAGTGTGATATTTAACACCGGCGGCCGATGCACTAACACACTTCAGACCGCACCTGCTAACCTTTAAGTGCGCCGCGATTACATCTCTGCTTTTTAAAAATGTATTTTCACCGATGTGTCGATAGTATCTAATGAAAGCAAAAGAGCTATCATTTTTTCCCCCCGTCGTAGTTTGTCTTTTAATTTCGAGCGGTGGTCTGGCGAGGGGGGGAAGAAAATCACAGGACAAAGACAGTTTTATGGGAGATAACAAATTGTTCTATTACGCTGTCGGAATCACTTTTTTCCTCAGCCCGGGATTAATGCCGGCCGTTATTGATTGCAGGTGCAGGTTTTAAGTGGCTCTCCTGGGCTCCAAACCTGGCTGAGTGTAGGGCGATGTGTTTCTCCAAGACCGCCATACGGAGAGCCTGTGTGAGACTGCTGTTCTGCAGTTGCACCCACTGTGTGACAGTGTTCTGTAGTTGAGCTCACTGTATGTCAGTGTTCTGTAGTAGAGCTCACTGTATGTCAGTGTTCTGTAGTAGAGCTCACTATGTGACAGTGTTCTGTAGTAGAGCTCACTGTATGACAGTGTTCTGTAGTAGAGCTCACTGTATGTCAGTGTTCTGTAGTAGAGCTCACTATGTGACAGTGTTCTGTAGTAGAGCTCACTGTATGACAGTGTTCTGTAGTAGAGCTCACTGTATGTCAGTGTTCTGTAGTAGAGCTCACTGTATGTCAGTGTTCTGTAGTTGAGCTCACGGTGTGACAGTGTTCTGTAGTAGAGCTCACTGTATGTCAGTGTTCTGTAGTAGAGCTCACTGTATGACAGTGTTCTGTAGTAGAGCTCACTGTATGACAGTGTTCTGTAGTAGAGCTCACTGTATGACAGTGTTCTGTAGTAGAGCTCACTGTATGACAGTGTTCTGTAGTAGAGCTCACGTTGTCAGTGTTCTGTAGTAGAGCTCACTGTATGTCAGTGTTCTGTAGTTGAGCTCACTGTCAGTGTTCTGTAGTAGAGCTCACTGGTAGTGATCAGTGTTCTGTAGTAGAGCTCACTGTATGACAGTGTTCTGTAGTAGAGCTCACTGTATGACAGTGTTCTGTAGTAGAGCTCACTGTATGACAGTGTTCTGTAGTAGAGCTCACTGTATGACAGTGTTCTGTAGTAGAGCTCACTGTATGTCAGTGTTCTGTAGTAGAGCTCACTGTATGTCAGTGTTCTGTAGTTGAGCTCACTGTATGTCAGTGTTCTGTAGTTGAGCTCACTGTGTGACAGTGTTCTGTAGTAGAGCTCACTGTATGACCGTGTTCTGTAGTAGAGCTCACTGTATGACAGTGTTCTGTAGTAGAGCTCACTGTATGTTAGTGTTCTGTAGTAGAGCTCACTGTGTGACAGTGTTCTGTATTAGAGCTCACTGTGTGACAGTGTTCTGTAGTAGAGCTCACTGTGTGACAGTGTTCTGTAGTAGAGCTCACTGTATGTCAGTATTCTGTAGTTGAGCTGTCATGTGACAGAGCTCACCGTGTTGCATGGTTTCGCTGGCTTTCTCATAGGCCGTAGGCAAAGCCAATGGAACAGCACAGCCCTTCTCTGCTTTCAGGAGTGTGTCCTACCACGTGCCGTCTGGACCACTTGGCATGTCACGTTACTCTTATGACGCTATTATAATTTGTGTTGGCAGTTTCACAGCTAAAACTTTAACATATGTTAGCAGCTTCTTAGCTAACACCTACTATTTAACCTCATGGCAATCAGACTGAATACATTTTGATCCAACCTGAGACCAAGAGGTCAATCCAAATTAATACTTGAGCAAGCTTAAGCCTCAAGTAATAACAGGTGTGCGCGTAATCTTTTTCCCTTCACTCTAAGTCTTTTGTGAAGACATACTAAAGCTGATTTCAAAAAAGTGTGAGCCCAGTGCTGTTTGCAATTGCCGTCTGCCAAAGAAAAGCCTTGTTTGCGTTTTATCAGCATCGTTTAAGGAAGTTATGCTTACAAAAGCCTGTGTTTCTTCCCCCGGCTCCGCTTGCTCTTATTGGCCGTTCGCCCAGATAAAATACTAAGGAGTATTTTCGGTCCCGTAATCCCCTTCCCTGGAGGAATGTTGAGGTTTTTCCGTCGTTCGGTCTTCCTCCCCTCGTGTAATGGCTTAACGAGGTAAACGCGTGCCACCGAGGTTAATCCTGAGCGCCGCTAACTGGGGACGTTTGGCGGCTGGGCGCTCGGGGCGCGGCGGCACCTCTGCAGCGAAGGAGGGTTACTGCAGTCTCTGAATCCATCCCGAGCCCTTCCCACCGGCAGACCCAGCGGTCCACTCGCAGGTCTCTGTCCTTTCGCTCAGCATAAACCTGGGTAGGTACTGTAGACGGTCTGCGGTCACACTATCAAATACCCCCCCCCCCCCCCCCCGCCGTGATATTTATGAAACATTTTTTTTTAAGTGGAACCATTTTATGTTCTGATTAGGGTCTCAGAGATGCCTTTGAGCCTGGGTGGGGTCCCTGCATCAAAACTGGTCGAAAACTCCTGATGTTAAAGCCAAGTTCCTGCGTACAATTGTGCTATTATTTTAGGCTACCCCATACGGTACAAATGGACTAGAACTGCTGAATTAAACTGTTGCCTGAGTCACAAGTTTAAATACTTATGCTAACTTGCTTTGTTGTGAGAGCATTTAGGTTTCTCTCCCAATTATGTACTTTTTCCCCCCATTGTGTTCATGTAGTGTTGCAGTCTGCCACTGGGTGGCAGTGTTTAGACACTGACTGGAATGAATAAAAGAGGCAGTTGTTTCAGCGAGCGCGCCTGCCCACATCAGCAGCAGTGGGCGATAATGATGCAGAGACCAGACTGGTCCACGCCTGGCTGAACGGTACTTTAACTGAAGCCGGATCCCTCGAGTTACAATATTTGTCAGGAAACAGGTTGGAATATCATCTTTAGCCACGCAGGTCAAATCAACTTTCAGGGGAAAGTTTTTGGAGAATTTATGGAGCCTCTGTTTTTAGTCTAAATTTACAGTGGCTGTGTTGGTTTACACCTGCCATCACAATTTTCCACTAGTTTTTCCTCTCTCTGTCTCTCTTCTCCTTCCAAATGTTTCCTTCCTGCAAGCCACTTGTTCTTTTCAGTGCATTTGCTGCGATGATCCCGCCCCCCACTCTCCCATTGGTTAGTTTATAGTTATCCGAGGACGCTAACTCTGCTGACACTGTTTGCAGCCAGTTTTAAAGCGGTTGCATTCACACCAGAGCTGCTGCTAACGCAAGTAGCCTCTAAGGCTGGTGAGCAGTGGAGCTGTGCCCTGCGTGAGTGAGTGACTGACAGGAGGAGAGCTCTTGCGGAGCGAGCCGATTGGTCGATTCTCTCCTCTCCCCCCCAGAACGCGTGAACTCTTCCGCAGGTTTACCGCGCCTCCCAGGCGGCGGGGTTCGGACGGCGGTGCCCCCCCTCTCTTTCGGCTTTTGTTTAGCCCCTTCCGTCAGAGCGGGGCTTATCTCACATCCACCTGTCAGATCGCCGAACTCCGCGGAGGCCCGCTAACGCATTCTCTTTGTTGGAAACGGCTGCCCGGGCAACGCCCACGCGGTCCCGCGCCGCACAGGACGACCTTGAGCGCGGATTCCCAAAATAACATCTTCAAAGAGCTCTCCCTGCGCGATCTGGGTCCAGTGCTTCAGCCACGGCTGTGTGAGAGAGAGATGGAGAGAGATTGTGTGTGTGAGTGTGAGAGAGAGAGAGAGAGAGAGAGAGAGAGATTGTGTGTGTCAGTGTGAGAGAGAGAGGGATTGTATGCGTGAGTGTGACAGTGTGTGTGTGTGTGTATGTGTGTATAAGTGTACGTGTGTGTATTTATGTGTGTGTGTGTGCGCGAGAGAGAGAGAGAGAGAGAGAGAGAGAGAGAGAGAGAGAGAGCATTTCATCCAAACCAATCAGACATAAATGTGGCTGTTACACAAATCAACAAAATACATTTATAAATCAGCCAAGCAGATCTCAAAAACAAAAGTAACAAATCTCATCAGAGACCCAAAAAAGAAAAATGGTTTGATGAGGACTGCTGAAGTGTCAGAAGAAAACTAAGGCACCTGTCCAACCAAAAACACCATGAACCACAAAATATTGAAATTTGTCAAAACTATGCTGAAACACTGAGAGAGTATAAAATGACTTTAGGACACAAAAAACATAGTCATTATAATCAAAACCTCAGAGAAATCGAGGATTCTATTGATCAAAATCAGTTCTGGAGACAATGGAACAAATTGAGCGACAAAAGTGCACAAAATCTGACCGTACAAAACTAATATCTGGAAAACCCATTTTGAAAACTCATCTGAACAAATATCACCAAACAGTCTCAATTTTGAACAAAGGTGTAAGCAGTAATCTGGGGTTTTCTGGAGTATTGTCAATGCCCCGAAAACTCGCTTTCCTTACTGAATTTTCTACCAAATTTCCACACTAGTGATCACATTTATAACATACATGCCCTAACTAATCAACATGTACACCAACAAAACAAAATAAATTGATTTTAAAAAAGCATTTTGTTCTGATTTGGCAAGAAGGTTTATACTATTTATACTAAGATTATCCAAAGTGGTGTAGGGGTAAAGTCTATGACATAATTAAATCAAATGATAAATGTGTAAAATTAGAAAAATTGGCAATGAAAGAACTGATCTCTTCACTCAAGCGCAAGGTCTTATACAGGGACGTAACTTGTCCCCTACTCTATTTAATATCTATATAAACAAGTTAGTGGTGTTTATTGGAACATTACAGCCTGCCCCACATAATAGATAAATTAATTCTCCTCTGTGTGACCGGTGATGCTACCACTGAACAGGCAAGCAGCTATGGATCTGCTAGATCAGTACTTCCAGAACAGGGCCCTGACTGTAAATCCTAAAATAATGATCTTCCAAAAAAAGCAAGACCTCAGGATAGCAGATGCATCAGATGTTCATTCTAGGAAACAGTGCCCTAGAACACACTCTGTCTTATGATTACCTAGGACTGCAAATCAGTGCCTCAGGAAACTTTGGTCAGTAAATTCACTGAAAGAAAAGCCTGTAGAGCTTTCAATGCAATCAGAAGAAAATTCTACCAGATCGATATTCCAATTAGAATTTTCTCAAAAGTATTTGACAGTGTAATCCTGCCAATTGCTTTAAATGGATGTGAAGTATGGGGTGTACTCAGTCAGCATGATTACACTAGATGGGAAAAGCATCCAATTGAAGCCCTGCATACAGAATTCTGCAGAACAATTCAAACGTCCAAAGAAAAACAGCTAACAAATGCATGCAGGACTGAATTGGGACAATTTCCATTGGCTATAAACATACAAAAAAGAACTCAAATTCTGGATGCATCTCAAATCAAGTCCCAAAACAACTATGCAGTTTCATGCACTTCAAACCCAAGAGCTGAATCCTGAAAAGAGTCCACTAAGTTAGCTGGAACTGAGGCTAACTAATCATCTCAAACCTAACAATAACATATCTCAGGCCAGCACTGCTTCAAAAACACAAATCAGAGTAAACCAAACTGTTAAACAAAATAAAACAATTTATCTGGAACATTGGACCAGCCAAACCAAAACACAAAACAAGCTTAATTGCTACCTGGCCCTAAAACAAGAATACGAATCAGATGAGGATATGAGGCAGAGATAAGTCATTACCAATTGTAGGCTCAGTGACCATAACCTAGCCGTTGAAAAAGGTAAGCATAAAAAATCATGGATACCAAAAGAACTGAGAATATGTGGTCACTGTACGACAGGTGAAGTTGAAACTGAGGTGCTCTTCCTTATAAAATGCCATATGTTGTTCAGATGGTTACAAATAAACTAGCAATTCCACCTAGACATCACCCACATGAGTATATTCACCCCGGTACATAACTGTACATTTACAAGATTTCCATTTATGTATTTTTTGCCCTTGCAGCGCACAGTTAAATTGCGTTTTATTGCGTCCGTGTCACATGCATGCCGTTGCCAGGGCAGCAGTGTAGTGTAACGGCCAGGAAACCAGGCTTGTGACTCCAGGGTCGTCCATCACATGGTGGGGCGCGGTGGTCGTACCCTTGAACAAGGTACCGAACCGGAGTTGCTTCTGTGAAGTATCCAGCTGCACATGTGGATAGTGGGTATAAAAATGTAAGCGTAGTGCAAGTTGCTCTGTAAAAGATGCTATGCTAAGTGCCAAAAATGTAAATGGGAGTAAGTAGTGGTCGCGGTTGGAAGGGATGCCGATACGGGGCATGAGGTTGGACGCGGTGCCCAGCTGCTTGGCTCACGCCTCCGCGCCTTCCGTGAAACGTGCCGGTGTGGTGAGAGGGGCGCGGGCCAGGCAAAAAGAGCCGATCCCAGAGCAGGGCTGCTCTCTGGGAGATGGAGCTGCTGGTGCCCAGGCACCAGGTGAGGGGGGAAGGGGGATGGGGCTCTCCATCCTCGCCAGAACATGAGGGATGACAAAGAGGGGTCAGGCGGGTAACCTGGAGGACCGGGCCAGTGTGGTTTTTGGTGAATGAAAGGCTAAAGCTAATGCTAGCTCCTGTGGCAGGACCACTATCATGTCTGCTAATTTCCCTTATCCCCCATACATTTCTTATAGCCATGACTTAACCTGCGCTAATGCCTTACATCACTTCCTATATTTTTTCCTATGGCTATGCTTTATCCAAACTTTAATCAATTTTTGTTCAGCCACTATTCCCAATGCAGCTTTGTGGAGTAGAGGTTGGAGCAGTGTGGTATAGTGGTTAGAGCAGGTCGCTGTATCTCCATGTGTTGCAGGTTCATTTCCCAGATGCCGTTCTTTCCACTGTGAAAATCCATCCTCTTTTACAGCGGTTTCATTTTATCAAGTAATTATTTGATGGAATCGGCGTACGAGGCATTTTCAGAGGAAAGTCGGACCGAGCCCGGCGTAATTTCACAGAAACCCCTTCTCTGACCCGTCAGATTGCAGACTCATTAGAAAAGTAATTAATCAAAAGTAATTAATCCTACCCACAATAGCGGAAGAAACGCAATGAAACAAACTGGTCGGTGCTCATTCGTAATCTGCAAAGCGCTTAATATGACAATAATAATATAATAATCGGCTGTAATATAGCCGCGGTACAATAGACAATTTGGCTGCGCGCATAACCCTTTTAATTGCTTAACCACTAGGACAAGATAACAGATTGAATTGTGTCTAATTTTGCGGCGGCGTAGCGACGTCAGCTCTGACGCCGCGTGATTGTCTTTTGTCGTAAAGGTGCGCTGTCGGGCTTAATTTTCGCGGGGTCTTCTACACAGCTGCTCTTTGCTCTCGCGTCTGTTTTCGCTTTTCTCAATTAGTCGCCCGCCCGTTTGCCATTTGTCACGAAACGACGCGCCGCAGCCGAAAATCGCGCCGCGCCTCCTGTGTTTCGCAGCATTGCGTTGTGGGAAAGGCTTCTGTGTAAACTTACACCAATAGAGGCTGGATAATTGCTTGGATTGAAAAGCATTATCACTTTACACACACGGTTGTCCATATATTGATTTTGACAGCCATGATTTCTCCCCAGATTTTGCTCTACATGTGTGTATTTATGACTGTGATTATAGCGAATGTTTTCCTCGGTGGGTGTATATTTGAGGCGTGGGTTGGATGTATATTTATAATACTTTGTCCTGAGATGCTGTACAAACACTCCTACAGACCCCTGAGAATTGCAGATGAAACGAGAAGACTTGATTTGATTAAGCATTAAAGCAGGGGTCTCAAACTACAGTCCTGGAGGGCCACAGTCTTTGCTTGTGGTAGCCTTCCCTTTTTGGCATATCCTTTCCATCAGTAGCCAATTTAGGCCTCGGCAACGAGTTGACCTGACCTTGATTAATAGCCAATCAATGACTTAAATTAAGCACTTAATTACAGGGACCCTTTAAACGACCACAGCTACAGTGGCCATCCAGGATTTGAGTTTGAGATGCCTGCTTTGACGGATGCCCTGCTTTGAACTTTTCTCAAACAAAGCAAAATGATTCATTCCTAATATGGATTATTTATTAAACAGTGCCGTGCTTCGCATCTCAAAGCGCTGTGGCGATGTGCTCTCGCTTTATTTCTTGAGCCAATGCGGGAGACCATTCCTCCTTTTTTTGTGCGGCTATTTCCAGGTCTCTGTGTGGTTTAAGGACACGCTCGCGGTGTGGTTGTGCATATTTATACTGTCACAACTTTTCGCGGATGGCATTGCGGCTGTAACCAGTCAAAATTACTACAAAAATAGCGTTCCTCCTGGCTCCCCAGCTCTCTCGCCTGATGTGTTTGTTTTGTTTACGTGCCGACAGTCAAACCCGAGAAGCGCGCAACTTCAAATCGGCGCGTCGTTCGCTGCTGCTGTTCCGGACGGCTCGAGATTTCTTGCGCGCATCCTTTTCCCCCCCGCTGAATATTTGCGTCATGTGAGGGTTTTTTTGTGAATCGATACAGATGCCTCTCAGCTCGGAACTGAATTGAACGTTGCCAGCCCCGGCGTTTTCGGAATGTCATGATGACTGTTATTGGAGCAAACGTGCCTTTCATCAGCCGTGCGGCGCCGTAAAATTAGATCTCACGTCTTTTAGCGGCTCGGCTTTACCGTGACGTCACCTTCCCCGGTACCGCAGCTTTTCAAACGAGGCCACTGGGGCTCCCGGTCTAATAAACTCGCTTTGTGTCTGTCTAAATAGCACGATCCAAATAAAATTGAATTCGCTGATTCTTCTGATCACTTGTGTGGCTAGGCTGCTTTATGACTGAAATGCTGTTTATTTTCAGTGCTGCATTTATTTAACACATCTATCTTGAATAATTTCCCCTTTCTCTAAACTTTACAAATTACCATTAGTCTTTACAAATGGTTCTGTGTTTGACATAAATACATTGCTTATGCTTTAATATCGGTATGAATTTCAGTAACGTGTGCATTAGTAAATGAGTAAAACTGATTGTACGCTTACTTAAAAATTTGCATAATTGATAATTGAGTTCAGTTCCTGTCAATTTTTAAACATCCATTTTATTAACCTGTTTCATACATTTTATTTTAAGTAACCTGAAATTTAATATTTTAAAATGTGTTAAATGTAAGTGCAGACCGCTCATTCAGTAACCGACTGTCAAAGACACTCTGGTAATGGACTCCTGTCTGCACAAGCTCATGTAGAGGGGTGCTGCTGTTCTTGAGTCTTGAAGCTGCCGGCCGTCTAAATCTGTATTTTTACACGGATTAACTTTTTTTTTTTTTTTCTGGCTCGCCACATTTTTCTGAAAATAAAAAATCTGTTAAACTAGGAATCGAAGTTGTCCGGTCTTAAGAAACATACATTCATGTGAGAAATGTTTTTTTGTTGAACCAAATTGTCAATAATTGTCAATTGTTTACTGGTGTCTATATGGCAAGTATTTCTAATGAAGTATTTGACTCGGATGTGATATTTGTGTGTGTCTGTATGATTCGTAGCCCTGCACTCAAAGGTGCTCTTCTGTATGAGTCTGTGTTGTGATTGCTAGCTCTAAGGGTGCATGTTTGCGTGTTGGTGTGATGGTCCCTAGTGTGTGGCCCTGAAGGCATTATGGGATGGCAGTGTAATATGGTGGTGTGAGATCCAGACTCATGACTCAAAGGTGACAGGTTCAGTTCCGTTCCCCCGCTGGGGTTCTACCTTCGTGCTCTCGGGCGAGGGGCTTAGCTTGAACTGCTTCAGTGAAGACATCCAGCTGTGTAAGTGGATTGCATGTAAAATGTAATCTGTGTAAATCACTCTAGATTGAGGCGTCTGGAGAATTTTCCATCTAAATGGAAAAACTTATTCAAAGGTCTGTGCTTGTGAGGACCTGTAATATGTGGCTCTAATGGTTTTAGATGCGTGTTGGCCTAGTGATCTGCAATACTCGTCTCTAATTGTTTTAAATGTGTGTGTTATCTATAATATGCAGGTCTAATGGTTTTAAATGTGTGTGATGATGTATAATATTGAGCTCTAACGGTTTTAAATGTGTGTGTTTTCTATAATGCGCAGGTATAATGGTTTTGAATGTGTGGTGATGTATAATATCGAGCTCTAATGGATTTAGATGTGTGTTGATCCATAATACTCAGCTCTAATGGATTTAGATGTGTGTTGGTGTGTTGATCCATAATACTCAGCTCTAATGGATTTAGATGTGTGTTGGTGTGTTGATCCATAATACTCAGCTCTAATGGATTTAGATGTGTGTTGGTGTGTTGATCCATAATACTCAGCTCTAATGGTGTACATTTGTGTGTGGTTGTGATGATCTGTAACACTTGGCTCTGACGGTAAATATTTGTGCCTGTTGGAAAGGGGATCCCTTATTCCGGGGTCCTCCGAAGTCCAGTGCTTTACAGGAAACGCGGAGATTGATACCCGACGCAAACTGTGACTCGAACTTTATAAAGCTTAATTACAAAGCGCTCATTAACAACGCCCGTTCTCCGTCTTTATTATTTCAGTCGTAATAACTGTGGCGGCTATCACTTTCGAGAGCGTGATTAGTGGCCTGGCACAATCACCGCGGCTAATATCTTATTAATGGCGCCGCGGAGTTAAAATGTATAATTTATTTCATGTAGTTTTAATTCGGCACAGTTAAAACTTATCTTTCCCCCCTAAGTGCCCATAAATCCCCCGAAATTAAAACGGGCCGCAAGCTGCGCCGGAACGCGGCGCCGCTAACAATGGGAGGGACCCGCCCGCGTCCCGCATTTCGCATTTCAGTTATCCCTTCCACGTGCTCTTTTCAGGGATCATAAATTCCTGCGCTTAAATTTCTTTAGCATAGATGCAGCGTCCTCGTTACATTTGGGATGTCATTCCCAGCAGTTCTTTTTTTTTCCCAGTTGAGGCTGTTGGTGCCCCCTGCTGGTCGTTAAGAGAATGCCGGTTGAGGTTATCTCTCTCTCTCTCTCTCTCTCTCTCTCACTCTCTCTCTTTTTGCGTTCACTTTCTGGCTGAGAACTATGCGCCATGGTGACTGATTCACTAATCCCAGATCAGTTTATATGACCCTGCAAAGAATCACCAGCCTTTATGAAGCTGACCTGGAGTCAGTGCTTAAGGAAAGGAGGCATCTTTACTGTAAGAGAGCAGGCAAATGAAACTAGTGGACAGAAGTAACATGAGATGAGGAGAGTACAGAGTGACTCGTGTAAGTTTTAGGAAACGGATCAGAACCAGGGTAGATATCAACCAGAACCTGTAGCTTGCAGATCCTCAAGTAAGTATGAACGCTGTGATTTATCCATTACATCTGTGCATCTTTTTGGATCTGGATTTCGCAATCTTTTCATTATATGATTGGAAAGAAGTGCTCATTGCGAGAACATCCAATACATTTTCCAAATTTCCAGGATGCGATTAAGTCACATCCTGTCTCGTTCCTATTCCTCGAAAACCGATGCTCTCTTCGGGCGTGGCTCCCTGCGGAGCGTCTCGATTTGCATCGCGCATTTAGACTCCATTCAAACGTTTACGTACGAGTAGAACGTCAATCAGTCCTTCATTCACGCCGCATAATTGAATCAGTCAGATTTTCTAGCGCTTTGTGCAGAGGAGTTTCTGCCAGCGAGCGCTTCCCTGCGATCCTCGCCTGCGCGCCCGGCGCGCGTCTCGCTCTCGGAGAGCGGTTCGGAGAGCGGTTCGGCGAGCGCCGCGATCCCGAGACGCTCGCGTGACGCGTTCGTTTCTTTCGCTTCGCCGCCGTCCGGGCGCGGCGGAGACGAACGCGGCGGTTTGAGTGACGCGCGGCAGGAGGAGGGGCGACTCCGCTAAATCACGGAGGCGGGAAGGGGGCGGGTCTCGCCTGAGGCGACGGTCGTGATTCACCGCCGTCGCGGGTTAACGGGCCGCCGCCGTCGTCCCGACGACAATGATGATGGACACCGGAGAGGGGCCCTCGCTCTGAAGGGGTCGGGTCGGGGAAAAACCGACGGGGGCGGAGCCCCGTATATCTCCGCCGGGGAAGGTGCCTGCGCGTCTGACCCACGGGCCCCCGCCGCTCGGCATCGTGGGAAGGCGGGAGGCCCCCCCCCCCCCCCAAGCCCGTCTGCCGAGGCTCTTATCTGACGCGTCACCATGGGAACATCTGACCGCCAAACAGCTGTCTAAATATTTGCCCGCCTGGCAACAATCAGGGAAAAACACACACTTTTCATAATAGCCAAAGTACACGAGGACGCGGGAAGCCGGGCTCCAGATGCCCCGTCGCTGCCAGCGGGGCCCGCTTTATCTCCGGCTCCAGATGTGCCCGCCGCCGACGGCCCTCCGACCGCGCGAGCAGGCGGGCGCGGAGCTGCGGAGCGAACGCTGCTCGCAGGTCCCGCTGCCGCGTGGCAGCGCCGCTCCTGCCCGTCTGCTGGTGGCGCCAAACTCCACACCCGCTACGCTCTCCTTCATCACTGTCTGTTCAACAGGGACGTCCTGTTAAAGCTGGACAATACCGAGGGGCCGTGTCCCTCCTGTATGCGATGTGGCAGAGGGGACTGTGAGCTGGGTTGGTAATGGAGACTGTGAGCAGGGTTGGTAATGGAGGCTGTGAGCAGGTTTGGTAATGGAGGCTGTGGGCAGGGTTGGTAATGGAGACTGTGGGCAGGGTTGGTAATGGAGACTGAGCTGGGTTGGTAATGGAGACTGTGAGCTGCGTTGGTAATGGAGACTGTGAGCAGGGTTGGTAATGGAGACTGTGGGCAGGGTTGGTAATGGAGGCTGTGGGCAGGGTTGGTAATGGAGACTGTGGGCAGGGTTGGTAATGGAGGCTGTGGGCAGGGTTGGTAAGGGGGACTGTGGGCAGGGTTGGTAATGGAGGCTGTGAGCAGGGTTGGTAATGGAGACTGTGAGCAGGGTTGGTAATGGAGACTGTGGGCAGGGTTGGTAATGGAGGCTGTGAGCAGGGTTGGTAATGGAGGCTGTGAGCAGGGAGGGTTGGTAAGGGGGACTGTGGGCAGGGTTGGTAATGGAGACTGTGAGCAGGGTTGGTAATGGAGACTGTGAGTAGGGTTGGTAATGGAGACTGAGCTGGGTTGGTAATGGAGACTGTGTGTAGGGTTGGTAATGGAGACTGTGAGCAGGGTTGGTAATGGAGACTGTGAGCAGGGTTGGTAATGGAGACTGTGAGCAGGGTTGGTAATGGAGGCTGTGAGCAGGGTTGGTAATGGAGGCTGTGGGCAGGGTTGGTAATGGAGGCTGTGGGCAGGGTTGGTAATGGAGGCTGTGAGCAGGGTTGGTAATGGAGGCTGTGAGCAGGGTTGGTAATGGAGGCTGTGAGCAGGGTTGGTAATGGAGGCTGTGAGCAGGGTTGGTAATGGAGGCTGTGGCAGGGTTGGTAATGGAGGCTGTGGCAGGGTTGGTAATGGAGGCTGTGAGCAGGGTTGGTAATGGAGGCTGTGAGTAGGGTTGGTAATGGAGGCTATGAGCAGGGTTGGTAATGGAGGCTGTGAGCAGGGTTGGTAATGGAGGCTGTGAGCAGGGAGGGTTGGTAATGGAGGCTGTGAGCAGGGTTGGTAATGGAGGCTGTGAGCAGGGTTGGTAATGGAGGCTGTGAGCAGGCAGGGTTGGTAATGGAGACTGTGAGCAGGGAGGGTTGGTAATGGAGGCTGTGAGCAGGGGTTGGTAATGGAGACTGTGAGTAGGGAGGGTAATGGAGGCTGTGAGCAGGGTTGGTAATGGAGGCTGTGAGCAGGGTTGGTAATGGAGGCTGTGAGCAGGGTTGGTAAGGGAGGCTGTGGGCAGGGTTGGTAATGGAGGCTGTGAGCTGGGTTGGTAATGGAGGCTGTGAGCAGGGTTGGTAATGGAGGCTGTGAGCAGGGTTGGTAATGGAGGCTGTGGGCAGGGTTGGTAAGGAGGCTTGACAGGGTTGTGTATGGGGTTTGTGGGTAGGCTCTGTTGGGGCATGAGCAGGTTGGTAATGGAGGCTGTGAGCAGGGTTGGTAATGGAGGCTGTGAGCAGGGAGGGTTGGTAATGGAGGCTGTGAGCAGGGTTGGTAAGGGGGACTGTGAGCAGGTTTGGTAAGGGGGACCTCTGTTAAGGGTTGATGCTAGTGGCGGTTTGTAGTGGAGGTTTAGCTCCTGTCTGTGAGGCGTTTGCCTCAGAGCCTGGCTGACACGGCTCCCGCTAAGCAGTAGTCAGCTGATGAGCAGATCGGAGCGGGAGGTTTGAGAGATCACACCTCTTTATAATGGGGAGAAGATGACAGCTCGCACCTCCTGTTCTCGTGTGAGAGGTGGTGTAAATCCACGGGAGTTAACCAGCGTCTGCAAGGGTTATTTTAACCCGAGTAACATCACCTGCAAATGTTATTCTAACCTGCGTGACAACGCCCGCCAGCGTCTGACCTGAATAACAGAGGCTCTTCGGTTTTATTCCCTTGGTGTATAGGGGTTTGGAGGGTTTGAGTTTGGAGCCCATGACCTGTTGCATGGTAGTAGGACTGGGCCTGTTATAGGGGGGGGCTCTCCACTGACACCCACATGGAGGTCAACAACTTCTATTGCTATCATAATTTGGTTAAAACAGCTAATTTTCTTGATTAAGTTCTCTATTTTCTGTTACTGTTGCAATACTACATTGCATTACATTACAGGCATTTAGCAGACGCTCTTATCTAGAGCGACTTACGCAACTCTCTACATAGCGTATACATTGCATCCGTTTATACAGCTGGATATATACTGAAGCAATGCACGTTAAGTCCCTTGCTCAAGGGTGCAATGGCAGTGTCCGACCCAGGAATCAAACCTGTGACTTTTTAGGTTACAAGCCCAGATCCTTAGCCATTAAACTATACTGCCGTCAAGGGCTAACAGTAACCTAGCACTTTTACACTTTTGAAAGGAAGCCGCGCACGCACCCAAACGCACGCACGCATTCAGCGCATTTGTCATCGCGTCCGTTAAACACCGCTGCTTAACCTTTAGCGTAGCCCATAGTGTAGCGTAGCTCGTAGCCTGTAGCGCAGCCTGTAGCGCAGCCTGTAGCGTAGCATATCGTAGCCCGTAGCGTAGCGTAGCCCGTATCGTAGCCTGTAGCGCAGCGTAGCGTAGCCTGTAGCGCAGCGTAGCGTAGCGTAGCCTGTCCCCGGCTCGCCTTCCGGCGGATGCGGTTTCCAGCGCGAGCGCGGCGTCCGTTGGGAGAGGGAGAGAGGGGGAAAAAAAAAGAAACCAGATTTAAGATTGGACTCGGGGGGGAAACCCCATTGTACGGTCTTTGGCTTTTAGTGCCGCGCTAGTTACCGGGCAACAGTAAAAGTGTTTTATTGTGTCGCGGTGCAGAGCTTCCTCTCGCGGGAGGGGGGGGCGCTGCTTGAGAGCGGTGCTCCGGGCCTGAGCCGCCCTGAGACGTCTGTACGCGCGCTCCCTGAATCAGACCGAGCCCCGGCGCTCTCCTTCTGTAAAACCCAGCGTTCTGACGCACAGCTGAGATTCCATTTCACCTCCCGCTGACTCCTCTACTGCGTGACCTCAACCAGAGACTCCCTCTGCCACTGCGTAGACGTGTGCAGCGCTTCACCTTTACTTATCCAATGCAAGTGTGTGCGTGTGTGTGTGTGTGTGGGTGGGTGTGTGGGTGTGTGTGTGCAGGTGCTTGCATGGGTGGGTGTGTGTATGTGCGTATGTGCATATGTGTGTGGGTATGTGGGCGTGTGTGTGTGCTTGTGTGTGTGTGTGTGCGTGTGTGTGTGTCTGCGTGTGTGTGCGCATATTTCTGCACACACACACTCTTGGTCTGATTTTGCTGAGCTGACAGTCAGGCTGAAATCCCTCTTCAGATGGCGGTGAAATAAGGAGCAGAGCTCATAAACGCGGGGCTGCTCAGTAACTCAGTGCTGATTCAGTGTGCGGTGTCTGGGCCCCGTGGAGGAAACCGGAGAAAGACTGTGATAAACAGGCTGCTCTCCTCTACCTCTCCCTCCCAAAAACAGCCTGAGCATTCTGCACGGGTGTGTGTGTGTGTGCATGTGTGCGTGCATGCGTGCGTGCGTTCGTGTGGTGTGTGTCTGTGTGTGTGTATGTGTGCATGCATGTGTTTGTGTGTGTGTGTGTGCGTGTGTGTGTTAGGGGAGGAGAATGGGATTTCTATAACACTGAGCACAGTGTCTATTCAGCATTACAGAAATGACAGCACTGTGTGGTCATGTGTTGGACATTGCAGTATTAGCACTAAGCGCAGTGTGTGCAGTGTGTTCAGCATTACAGAATTAACGCAGTACAGTCTGTACGTGTGCTCAGTGTTACAGAATTAAAGCTAAGCACAGCGTGCTCATGTGCATCACACAGCAGTGGAATGTCTGCAAACGGGGATGATCTGTGGTGCTTCCCTTATCCCCGTTTGAGCTCCCTGTGGGTCCGTGTTGAGCCGCAGCGCTCTATTAAAGACTCATTAACACACATGAGTGGAGGGGGGAGGGGCAGTGGGCGGGGCTGACCCTCACGGCACAGAGCACTCTGGGAAATTACAGCATCCATCATTATTACACCTAACAGAGTCACATCCGCGGCCTCTCCACACCCTGCGCCTGTCCCACCCCAGCCCACTGCAGCTGATTTTGGGGGCGTGCGTCTCGCAGTTCTTTGGGTTCCGTGGTCGCTGGTGTCCGGCACACCCTCGCCGCCCCTGTGGCGCTCCTGTAAAAGACCAGCACAGATTCCATTTCACCTCCCGCTGACTCCTCTACTATATGACCTCAACCAGAGACTCCCTCTGCCACTGCATAGACGTGTGCAGCGCTTCACCTTTACTTATTCAATGCAAGTCTGTGTGTGTGTGTGTGTGTGTGTGTGTGTGTGTGTGTGTGTGTGTGTGTGTGTGTGTGTGTGTGTGTGTGTGTGTGTATGTGTGATGTGTATGTGATGTGTGAGTGTATGTGAGTGTGTTGTGTGTGTGTGTATGTGTATGTGTGTGTGTTTGTGTGTGTTGTGTGTGTGTGTATGTGTGTGTTTGTGTGATGTGTGTGTGTGTGTCGGCTGTGTGTGTTTTGGGGCTGTTCCGTAGCTGTTTTTTGGCACACTCTCAAAGCGAGAGAGGGAAGGAGTCTTCCTTTCATATTTGACTTTTAAAAACTCCAGATTTTAGCAGGAGTCAGGTCCACAGTGAACGTACACTGTACTGTCAAGCACGTACAAAAAGAAGGTCAAATCATAAAAATGCAAAACAAAAGAGAAATGAGAGGGGAGGGTGTATAGGTAAGATTGGGAGAGGACGGGGAACAGAAAGAGGGTGGATCTAGGGAAGAGTGGATTGGAGAATAGAAGGGTGGAGTCGGGAAGTGGACTGAGATGACCCCCCCCATCCTTCCCCCCCCGGCGGTGAACGGGAGCTCTGTAACTCAGAGCGGGGGTCCTCACTTCGCTCTAACTGGGAAGGGTTGCTGGGGGAAGGGCAGCTGGAGCACATGCCTGAGTGGCAGCTTCCTCTGTGCTCCCGTTCGGACCGCTGAGCAGGTAAATATTACAGCTGCTTCCCCTGGAGTTCGGGTTTATGGGGACGGCGGTCGGCTCTCCGTGGGGAGTGCGGGGCTGAGAAGAGGGAGAAGCTGAGGGAAGGTGGGGCTGGAGAGGCGAGAGTGGTCGAGGAGAGGAGGGCGGGGCTGAAGAGAGGAGGGCGGGGCTGAAGAGGAGGGCGGAGCTGGAGGAGAGAAGGGCGGAGCTGAAGAGAGGAGGGCGGGGCTGGAGGAGAGGAGGGTGTGGCTGAAGAGAGGAGGGCGGGGCTGGAGGAGAGGAGGGTGTGGCTGAAGAGAGGAGGGCGTGGCTGAACAGAGACAGGCTGTCACATGAGATAGACCGGCTCCGAGCAGCACCCGCTAGGGAGCATGCTTCTGTCAGACGCCAGCTCGGTAGCCATGGTGACGGGTAAGAAGATTTGTGTGTCATTTCCCCAGCCGGTTATGCAATCCAGACCCTGGGCCCCGGCCCTTCGTTTAGAGCAGGAATCAAGCACACGCACGATCACCAGCCAAAAATAAGCTGCTCACCGAAGCACCCAGAGGCTCTCTGACTGACGGAGGGAAGCGGGTGAGACTGAGGAGGAGAGGCTGTGTGTGTGTGTGTGTGTGTGTGTGTGTGTGTGCGTGCGTGCATGCATGTGTACGTGTGTGGGTGTGTGTGCACATGTGTAAATGTATGTAAATGTATGCATGTCTGCATATGGATCTGTCGGTGTACATGTATCTGTATGCATACAAGTGTGAGTATGAATGTATATGTTTGTATGTATGCCTATGATTATGAGTGTATGGATATACGTGTATCTGTGTATATGTATGTATGTGTATGTATTTTTGTATGTATGTGTGGGTGTGTGTGCACATGGTTTGTGCTTGTTTGAGGTAAGATTTATGCAGCTTTATCCCATTAAGTACTGCACTGTAGAGCAGGGGTAAAAATCGTGTTCTCTCAGTCCTGTCTTGTTGCCATAGCAAGGTCCCAGCAGAGGAACACCTGTTTGGCACTAGATGCAGGATTAGCGGGGAATCACAGTATCGTGGCAGCAGAAGTGCTGTATTTCAGTGTGTGTGTGTGTGTGTGTGTGTGCAGGAGTACTGTATTTCAGAGTGTGTGGGTGTGTGCAGGAGTGCTGTATTTCAGAGTGTGTGTGTGTGTAGGAGTGCTGTATTTCAGAGTGTGTGTGCAGGAGTGCTGTATTTCAGAGTGTGTGTAGGAGTGCTGTATTTCAGAGTGTGTGTGCAGGAGTGCTGTATTTCAGAGTGTGTGTAGGAGTGCTGTATTTCAGAGTGTGTGTGTAGGGGTGCTGTATTTCAGATGTGTGTGTGCAGGGTGCTGTATTTCAGAGTGTGTGTGTTGTGTGTTGTGTGTGTGTCAGATTCTGTATTTCAAAGTGTGTAGATGCTGTATTTCAGGTTGCAGATGCTGTTCAGAGGGTGTGTGTGCAGAGTGTGTATTTCAGAATGTGGGTGGAAGCTGATTTCAGAGTGTGTTGTGCAGGTGCTGTACTTCAGAGATGTCTCAGAGTGTGTTTCTTCAGATGTGTGCAAGATAAATGTATTAGATGTGTTGTGGCCAAGTGCTGTATTTCAGAGTGTGGTGTGTGTGTTGTTGTTGTGTGCAGGAGTGCTGTATTTCAGAGTGTGTGTGCAGGAGTGCTGTATTTCAGAGTGTGTGTGTAGGAGTGCTGTATTTCAGAGTGTGTGTGTAGGGGTGCTGTATTTCAGAGTGTGTGTGCAGGAGTGCTGTATTTCAGAGTGTGTGTGCAGGAGTGCTGTATTTCAGAGTGTGTGTGTGTGCAGGAGTGCTGTATTTCAGAGTGTGTGTGTGTGTGTGTGTGTGTGTGTGCAGGAGTGCTGTATTTCAGAGTGTGTGTGCAGGAGTGCTGTATTTCAGAGAGAGAGTGTGTGTGTGTGTGTGTGTGTGCAGGAGTGCTGTATTTCAGAGTGTGTGTGCAGGATTGCTGTATTTCAGAGTGTGTGTGTGTGCAGGAGTGCTGTATTTCAGTGTGTGTGCAGGAGTGCTGTATTTCAGAGTGTGTATCAGCAGGGGTGCTGTATTACATTACCATTAGATTTATTTGGCAGATTCTTTTATCCAAAGTCACGTACAATAAGCGCACACATGCCAGAGGGGGTGTGTGCAAGTAGTGTATTTCTGAATGTGCGGGTGGAAGCTCAGAGGAAAATATTTGTGCAGTGCGGTAGCTCTCAGAGATAAACCGCTCTCAATTTTTCTCCTTCAGCTTGGAAAATAAAATGAAAATTGATGAATGGCCCAAATTCCCAGTCAGCAAACAAATCAAAAGTCCCAGAGGTAGAGTGCATTGGCCACGCCCACTCTCAGTTCCGTTTTTACAACATGAGTTAAGGAACGCCCATCACGCAGGAAAGAGGAGCCATGCTCGTGTGAGGATGTCCGATGACATATCCTGAGGCGGAACACCGGCTCTCCCTCTCCCCCTCCCCAAACACACCATCAGTTGAATTGTATTGTCTCTGAGATCAGCGAGTACAAGCATAATTTCCCTGTGCCATGGTTGGCCGTTGGTGCCACTTTAACGCATTATCTGCTCAAACCGGGCCAGTTTCTTTTAGTTTCACTCTGCGGGCTGGGAGAGATTAGCGCGTGCCTGATGAGACCTTCTCGCAGAGTGAGAGCGTATAAATAATGTATTCCTGCGCACTTTGGCGATATTTAAAAATGTATTTCAAGGCGATAAAGCGTTTTTTGAGAAAGAGAGAAAGCTATCTTTAATTAAAGGTTAAATTGAATTGGTTCTATCGAATTTCCCTATCGCGGAAATAATTTATTTAAAGAGGTTATGTGTAAATGGTGTAAATTGCCAATGTGTCACTGCCATTGTGGGCACAGGCTGGGCCCAGCAATCACGTGTTCGAGCCTGGCCATGACATGGAAATTCGCAGCAGTGGAACACTGTTCGGCCTCCTCCGTTATAAGGGCAAGGATGGGTTTAAGTCGGGCTTTGACCTACAGATAAATACAGGTATATGGAGAGTTTCCTCCCCTGGTGGTTTTTGTGCCGGACACCAGTGTAGTTCCATCCTGCGGTTTCGAATAGAACGACCCCGGTGTGTTGCGGCTGGGCGGGCCTTCGGGAGAGAGACGCGGTGAGCGGATTTGATGGTGGGTTCGGAGTCTCGATTTTTAAAGCGACTTGTCTCCGTAGCAGATGGCTGCGGCTCTGAATCCCTCGCGCCGAGCTGCTGTTATGCCCCGGAGCGGTGCTCATGCCCCAAACCCGAGCAGAGTCCACGAATGCGCAGCTGCAGAAATGCATGATGCGTACAATGCAAGTTACGTTTGCCGCCGTGCTTATGGCCATCGGCTGAACATAAAAATAATTACACCAATGATGGTTGCTAGAAAATTAACTTGTAAGCGAAGTAAACAACGCGAAAGTATCTTGGACGGCTATAACGCCTGTTCACACTGAAGAAACAAGAACGGCAGTGCAAGTAATTATTTTATTGTATTGCTTAATTCAGCAGCTTTCCTTATTTTTCTTCTATTTTCCAAATATGAAGATAAGTCGGTCGGTAAATTAAGCGATTTTTTTGGTGAGCGGGCCTGTTGATATAATTTCGGTGAGCTGGCTCACGTGGAGAAAACACTAGAACTTGGCACAAGGGGGACGTATTTGTGTTATTTAGTTTGTTAACAAAGGTTCTTACGTCGCTCATTTTAAACTTATTTGCGGCCTCGCCTAGTTCGTTAGCGCCGCATCTCGGTGCTGCGGTATAATTTAGATTAAATGGAACTCTAATAACACTGGATGAAGCCCAATGGCCAAAGAACGCATCCCATTGACGTCTTTAGGTCATGGAAGTATAGCAACAGCATTGGAACAATGGTTGTTCTGAAGAGAACGTTATACAAATCTAAAGCCGTTGCGAGCAATTATAGCCACGCTTGTCTTTTACCCTATGAATGGGTTGCGAAAATTAAGGCGTTTTCTTCTTCTTCTTCAAAGCCGTAGCCTACTGCTTTGTTAAAATAAAATAATTAAATGTAGTTGGCGGAAAAGCATGTGGCAAAGCACATTACATCGGTGCAATTAACTGGAAGCTAATTCTGTGTAATCAAGTAATTACATATGAGATCATGCTTATAACAAAGACAGCTGCACATCCAACTGTTCGGGGTTTAATCAACTCCAACAGACTACATTTTAACTCTAGTGTAGTAGATTTTGTTCCTTTTGGAGTCTCGTGAACCGATATGTTTGTGCTGATTTAACATTAAGGGCTTCTCTGCAGGTGTGGTTAATGCGGTGTAGCTCATCTTTCATATCCTTAAAATTAGTTCATGGGTTGGGCGACTCGGCCACTTTATTCGACAAAGTAAATGCTATATCTCGCCTTAATGTGTACTGCATTTTAATCACGTGACTGGGGGATACGCTCCCAACACAATGTCTCCAGTAGCATTGTTTTGTTATTTAAATACTTGGTACGTATTGGTGCTCATGATCACATCTATCTTAACAGGTGCTCCAGGACCTGTCGAATTTTTCATATTTAAAAAAATAAAGACCACCTGCCATATTTCAAAATGCATGGGGTATATTCCTACATCATTTTCACAACATGCAGGACCATATATTTCCAATGGAGGGTAGAAAGGTGAAACACACAGTAGCCAACACCATTCACAATAGACGAGTTGGCTATTCTATGACTTAATGTAAACCCAGGTTTGGTTTTCAGTCCGGAGCGAATTACAGACTATGATATGAAGGCGCACATTAACAAATGCATTTGTTTTAATTTGTAATAAATTATCGAGTGATGGGCCGTCTGTTTTCAAAGCCACTTCTGACTTTGTCGTAATTAGGCTACTCGCAACAGCCGCACGCTAAAATGCTATTGGGGGAAAAAAACGGACTGAACGGAAGCACGAAAGTTGTTGTAAAGAACACTGTTTCCTGTTCAAGCAGGTCCATCTGACCTAGTCATTTATGATTTTGAATTTATGATTTTGAAATTATGGTTTTGAAAGCGCAATGTGACAGGTGACTATGAACGCCCGCAGTCGCAGAAAAAGAAAATGTGGCTCATGAAATCATTGTTCGCTCGAGGGGACAAATCAGCCATTACTTAGCATTGCATTGGAACGTGTCCCCGCGTTTCGCCATAGCTCAGACTAAGTCTGAGAGAAAACTATTGGCCTACTTAATGAATTTCGTCTGGTTAACAAAAATTATATTTTGTTTCCTGAAAATAGATCCACTTCAATTGAAATTCCTTATTAGAGAAATGCTAATGTATTCCGAAAACAATGGCACGTTATCATTACGGGAAGGCCGCTGAACAAAAGGGCTTTTCATTTCTCCGTCAACCAGTCCTGCTGGAGTTCACTTCAATCTTCGTGTTACTTTTACCGAACGTAGATCGGCTCCAGTGCAGAATACATTATTAGCACAGCGATAAACGGATCTCTTTATTACACCGTAGCTTCTGCACGTCTGACGTGAGCGGTTTGCAGCAGCAGTCGAACTTAATCAATCCATTCACATCCTGTCGCAGCGTGACATTTAATCTAAATAGTTGAAAAGGTGTCTCGTCGTTTAATTAAAACGAAAAGCGTTCGCGTTAATAGTGTGTAGCCGCGAGGGTCAGCCAGATTTCCGCTGCCTGGAGAGATGGACAGCGCCCTTTCAGAACCACGGACAGCGGGCGGGCGCCACCTCGGAGCTGGGAAACGATTGCGCGTTCTCACATTAAGAATTAACGCTCGCCATAATACAGTTATTTTTGTCACGTGCCAAAAATGAATTCAAACCCAGGCAGGCCCGCGGCACGCTCGAGACTTTCGCGTCCGGAATGCGCTGCATGTGCTCCAGTCAGGGTTGCGCCCCCATATCATCGTGCACATTTATTTAAAATATTCTTCCCGAAGAACACCTCCCAACTCATCTACAGCCGAAGTTCACCTGAACGTGCGATGTTTTATTCAGCGAGGACTCGGTTTGGCGCAAACAAACAGGAAAGGACATGTTTGTGGTGCCATGGATTATTAAATGTAAGCGCCAGTCAGTGTATTTGGGTTGTTTTTAAATAAATGAAACCGAAGGAGCACAAACTGATTGTTGACACAGTTAATATAAAGTGCAAAACCATTGACTTTCCTGTCGACCGCAAAGAGATGAGTGGGCCAGGGAGGACCATGGCCACCTGAGCAGTATCCTGGCCAGCCCATTTGTCTTTGCTGAAGAACCAGACCTAACTGTGAATGCAGTAGCAATCTATCTAACATGCATATCTATGTTGCAGCCAAAGTTTTCTGGTTCTGAAGTTGAATTTACCATGTTAAAAATATCTCTCAGTATATTTAACAACTAAAATAATTGTTTGCAATAAGTTTATTTTGGCAGAAAAAGGACAACTTTAATGTTCATAACGATGCATAACAAGGTCACTTTGCAGCAGCATATGTAACGAAGCTAAGCAGAATCATTTTTAAGAGCCAGAGATTTATGTGTGCCCGTTATGCTGCGGAACTTTTTATCCCAGTGTGTCTTTGAGTGGCGGTCGTCATGCAGGTGACAGGCGTCAATTCGCATTCTGTCCTACGTGGCCAGCTAGCCGAAACGGCTAGCATTTAGTGTCAGTTATTGTGGCTTGGCGATTCGGCACAAAATGTCAAAACAAAGCTCCCTGCTTGAGGTTTTCAACAAGCGACTGAGTACTGAGGAAGATGAGGGTAAACGCTGCAGAACCGCAGACGTCCTGGAGGCTAAAACGGACAGGGTAGCTGAACACCATCCTCACCCCCAACCCCCCCCCCCCCCTCCCCCCCCATCACACTGCCTGTGCAAGCGCAGCTGCCCCGGGACTAACCAGATGCCCCTCTGACTGCCTCGGCTTTGTGGGCTGTGGACGAGCCTGCGTCCCAGCCCAGATTGGGCACGTGCCCAGTCAGAGCCCCAGAGCCACTGGCGGGAGTGGCTGTTTCTCGTCAAAGCGCTAGAGCGTCTGTTTTCCGCTGTCAGCCGGATCAAAGCGAGCGGCAGCACGGTGATTACTCACTGGCCACCTGAACCGATTTCCACTGCTCTCATTTAAACGAGAGATGACAGGGACGTTTATTTATTTATTTACTTGTTTGTTTGACAGGGACAATGCACATCGATCAACGTGTCAGTTTCCACATCAGTGTAGATGTGCCGGAGTTAGCTAATGAGCTCGTTTTCGTCTGTAGCCCGTGCCACATTGGACAATGAGGAACTGATTTCATTGTTCGACACCGAGCCCCGCCGTCTTCCACCATAAAGCTGCACCTCCCAGTGGTACTGTATGCAGCCTGTCCTTATTACTCTTAATTACACTTTTTCGGTGTTGGCTAAGCTGTTATGTATGGCATGCACGCGAGCACGTGATGTGTGACAGCTTGACAGATGCGTGACGGTCACGGAGTTTTGTGTCAGTCAGCGGTTTGACGGCGTGTGCGGGTCCTTGGCGCGTGCGGCACGTGGAGGCGAAGCGTTCGGGTTCGAGCACGGAAGGGGCGTGGACCTCGTCCATTCATATTCCGCTAAGAGCGTGACGTACGTGGAGCGCTCTCACCTCCTTGTTTTATTTTACTGCGCAGCGTCAGGCTTTCTGAATGCACAAACACCGCTGTGCTCATGCTGTTGCCGCGGGTGACATCGGAGCATGCGCCTGCTCCTGCCTCTGTGTGGTGTATGCTCTAGCCTTACAGCCGTTGATTGGCTGTGGTGCTGTGTGCGGTTTAACGTACTGGTATGGCCTGGGCGCTCTCTGGCACGGGCCTTGTAGGGTGGCTGTGAAGACTGACCGATGGTGCTATTTCCACGGGTGGCTCGTTGTAAGCAGGGTTTTGGTAAATGGTAAATGGACTGCATTTATATAGCGCTTTTATCCAAAGCGCTTTACAATTGATGCCTCTCATTCGCCAGAGCAGTTAGGGGTCAGGTGTCTTGCTCAAGGACACTTCGACATTTTTGTGGGGTTTGAACCGGCAACCCTCCGACTGCCAGACAATCGGTCTTACCTCCTGAGCTATGTCGCCCGTTTTGTTGTGAATGGGCAAAAAAATAAACTATATGTTGGATCTGCAACGACTCTCTGTGTGCACTTAAGTTCTGGCCCGACGAGTTCTGCGCTGGACCGGTTTTCACATTCTGCACTGTGTGGATATCTTGGGCCCGCTGCCGTTTCACGCGCTGAATGCGTGTTTCCTGGGGTCACACAAACGGCATCGTTGGGCCTCGGCGTGCGCCGCACTGAGCCCCGCCTCCCCGCCTTCCCGCGGTACAGAGGTCCCGCCCCCCCCCCCCCAGACCCGCCGCGAATGGAAACGGGTGCATTATGGCCCCCACCGCGTGGCCGGGCTTTACAGATGCTGCAGGGAGAGGGAGGGGGAGGGGGAGAGGGAGGGGGAGAGAGGGAGAGGAGGGGGAGGTAGGAACGAGATGGAGGGGTGAGAAAGAGACTGAGGTAGTGAGAGGGGGAGAGATTGTGGAGTAGAGATAGACAGAGAGAGAGAGAGGGTGCAGCAGACGGGGAGAGAGAGCGAGTGGAGGAGAGACCTGGAGAGAGATAAGATGAATTATGCGCTCTTATCAGAAAGTGTTTTTATTTTTTTTACACAGATAGTTGTCAATGTGTGCAGCAGGCATGCAGGCTTCAGAGCATCTCTGTGCAGCGAAGAGGGAGGAGCTGGGAGAGGGAGAAAGGGAGGGGCTGGGAGAGAGGGGGAGGGGCCAGGAGAGAGAGAGGCTGCGGGGGGGGAGGAGGAGGGGGAGAGAGGGGGGCGTGGGAGAGGGAGGGAGAGGACTGGGGGGAGAGAGGTGGAGAGAGGGGAGGAGAGGAGGCTGGGGAGAGAGGGAGGCGTGGTGGTAGGAGAGAGAGAGGGAGAGGGAGGGGCTGGGAGAGAGAGAGGGAGGCTGCGGGTGGGAGAGAGAGGAGGGGCTGGGAGAGAGAGGGGAGGGCAGAGAGAGAGGAGGCTGGGGTGGGAGAGAGAGGGAGAGGAGGCTGGGAGAGAGGGGGCGTGGGGGGGAGAGGAGGGGAGAGGGAGGGCTGCGGGTGGGGGGAGAGAGAGAAAAGGAGGCTGCGGGTGGGAGTTTGCTGAAAAGCTGGACTGTGCTCCAGTGAGGCTGATATTATTCACACCCACACTGCCATACTCATGGAGGTGTGAATATCAAGGACCGCTCTACCATGACTTTCTAACAGCCCCTACCAAAGGAGATTTTCATTTTATTTTTCTGATCGACCTTTCAGAAAGTTATACACACTTGTACACGCACACAGCGCAGTCACGTGTGTACAAGCCGTGACTCGGGGTGGGGGCATTTAGCGTTTAGAAAAGAATGTAATTGCAAAATTGGATATATTTTTGGCATCATTCAAAAGAAAAACTACCATAGTAACAGGTCAAAGCCTGCCCGTCCTACCACCCCCTGCCCCCCCCCCCCCACCCACCACCCCCCTGCAGTGTGCAATCTTGCCTAGGGCAAGAAAAGCTAGAGTGGTGCCTGGTAACGGTTCAAAACAAGCTTCTAGCTCATCTAAGAACGTCGTTGTGCGTGCTAGCCTACGTCAGAGAAAACGCTGTACTTCGCCTTTGAGGCAGTCTGCTGCTGCAGCACGGGCTTTAAGCACAAAATCACAAAATAAATAAAAGTGAACACCAGAACAGATCAGCTTGTAATTGTTTGGAGGAACTTGTAAAATGTCCCACGCCTAGCTGTAATGAATAAATGCTAACTGCGTGCATCTATGTCAGAAACTGAACTTGTTCACTCTGAAGACATAATTACCTCGTGTCTCCTGTGTAGCTGGCTCGGCCTATAGTATTGTTTTCAATTGCAAGCTTTCAATACGAAACCAGAGAGGACGGTCACTAGTTAAAGGGTCTGAATATTTCTAAAAACATCTCTTTTCCCACTCCGATTTGTTGACAAAGCTACCCACGCAGACTGCAGCTGTGTAAATCATTTTTTAAAATTGCAACTGTCCAGGAAAGCTCCACACTCAAATCTTTTAAACTAACACAAGGCTAAAGTATTCAAGTACTCTGGCGTGTTGCCGTCATAAGTGAAATGCTGTTGTGTGCTGAGTGCAGTCTTATATCTCTGACTCCACAGCATCACAAGGGATGAACAAACTAATTGGAGAGGAAGAGCTTATTAATGATCCGTTTGATCAGTGTACCAATTAAGCTGCCAGGACCAGCGATTTAGGGTGTAGGCTGCCCAAGTGAAAAAAATAGTATACTAAGCATACTTAATACAAAGTTTAATTGTACGTCAAGTATGCTTAAGTATAAAATAGTACACTTCTGGTATACTTCAGCGTATTGTTTTGGGTGTTTCACCGTAACGAAAGGGCGTAACAGTTCATCCATCCACTTGCTCTCTATTCCGACTTACTTAACAGTTCACACTCGACAAAGTTTCTCAGAATGACCATGATTTCATAACAGAAATGCATCCTTTGCTGGACGTGATTGGTTGAAAGAGGCATTGGCCCCACTCAAATACTCCTAAGTTCCGCCCCCTCCCCTCCCTTACCTGCATAGGAGATTGATGTTCTTTGTGCTTTTGTAAGTAAGCGCAGGTTTATTGCTATCTTTGCCTTGTGACCCAAGGATACTTTTGCAAGATGTGCAAAAAAAAAAAAAAATCTGTTTGTATGTACCTGTGGAATGTGATTCTGTCAATGGAACGTATTAGGGACGAGAACGACAAACACTCCTGACCATCGACGGGTTGCTGTCTGAAAAAGGGCTGTTACCAGGGAATCTTTTTTTTTTAACCACTCGATGTCGGATGCCGCTAACAAAAACACGCCACAACTTGAACCGGCGCCGCTACTATACCCCCGTCGCGATAGCGCCGACATGTCACAATAGTGCTGGCCTGTCGCAATAGCACCAGCCCGCCGCTCTCGAGCTGGCGCTCGCTCGAGGGGGAAAACGGGGGAAGTGATGCGGCCTCTCTCCGCGATGTTGGAGGTCAGGTTTCTAATATCAAAAGGGGATATTTTGGGGCTGGAATTAAAAAAAAAAAAAAACCCGCCGACCTGTCAAAGCAGAGGTGCAATAAAAACGAACGGCGTTGTGGCTCCCCTGCGAGAGCGAGCGCTGCTCCTCAGAGCAGAGAACAAACAGCGGCCCGGCCGCCGGGTCCTCATCCGTGACGGGAAGGGCTGTTTGTTCCCCTGCTCCGTCGATAAACCCTCTGCCCCGCACCTGGGACGCCCCGCGGATTACTCTGCGTTTTCACTGTGTTTACCGCACACCTGCGGTTACTGTAGAGAGAGTGTGTGTGTGCGCTTTTGTGCGTTTGTGCGTGTGTGTGTGTGCATTTAAGCTTTGTGTAACTGTGTCTGTGTGTGTGGGTGTGTATGTGCATGTGTGTGTATGTGTGTGTGTGACTGAGTGTGTGTGCACTTCTGTGTATGTGTGTGGTGTGCATTTAAATCACAATGGGAACATGGTAACATATCACAATAGGAACATGGTAATATATCACAATGGGAACATGGTAACATATCACAATAGGAACATGGTAACATATCACAATAGGAACATGGTGTCGTATCACAATAGGAACATGGTAACGTATCACAATGGGAACATGGTAACAGATATATCACAGAGGGAACAGCGGTATCCATGGCATAGAAACAGGACCATGGACATGGACAGGGGGCATGGAACCTCGCTACTCCCTTATACGGACAGGTGACACGACAGCATTGGGTAGCAAATCGAGCTCTAGGCGACATGGACATACCAGGGAGAAAGGGTCGTATGCCTGGAAGGTTACGGGTCGCTAACGGGCTTAGCACGTCATCCTCAGTTGAGGCCGCGGCGAGTCACGCTCTGGCGGACGCTCAGGACGTCGCGGGTGGTGCCAACTGACTCCTCTGGGGCATCCTGCAGGCCGGCCACTGGCGCCGCAGGTGATGGAAGCCTGGCCGTTGGCAACGGTAACAAGGCTTTCTTGGAAAGGAAGCCGTGCCACACGGCCAGCACACCACGCGACATTGTGCGGGACCGGCGATGTCACGCTCTGGCGGCGCTTGGACCTCGGTCTGAGGTGAGCGCCCAGACGAGTCTGGGGCGCCTCAGTCCGCCGCGTGGCGCCGCGGTGATGGAAGCGCTGCCGTTATGGCAACGGTCAGCAGAGCCTTTTCTGGAAAAGAAAACGTGCGCACACAGACACAGACACACACACACACAGACACAGAGACAGACACACACAGACACAGAGACAGACACACACGCACACAGACACAGACAGACAGACACACACACAAACACAGACACACACACGCACAAGACACAGACAGACAGACAACACACACACACCACACACAAGACAGACACACACACACCACGCACACACGAACAGGACAACACACCCCCAAAACAGCAACAACAGACAGAACACACACGACGAGACACGGACAACACCACACACCACACAAAACACAAAACCACACACACACACACAAGACAGACAACACACACACACACACACACAGACACAGAACAGACACACCACACAGACGACAGCAACAGACACACACACACACACACACAGACAGAGAGACACGGACACACACACACACACACACACACACAAAGCACACAACACAACACACACAGACACATGCGCGCACGCAGACACACATGCTGAGAACAGCCCCAGTGATGAATGATAAACCTTGAGGACTTGTTACTTTAAACTCATTAGATCGGCTCTCTCACTCACCCTCGTCCCTGTAAATCTCGCGATTAAATATTTTTTCTTCTCCTTCTCTCCTTCTCTTTCCACCCCCCGTTTTTTCCACTGTCTGCTGTCTCCTTTCTGCTCCATGCTGTCTCTCCTCTCTTCACCCACCTCTCTCTCTTCCACTGTCTGCCTGCCTCTCCCCTTCTCTGCTCCACATGCTGTGCTCTCCTCTCTCACTCTCTCTCTCTCTCTCTCACTCTCTCTCTCCCTCCTCCCCTCTCTCTCTCCTCCCCCTCACCCCTCTCTTCCTCTCTCTCCTCTCACCCTCTCTCTCTCTCTCTCCCCTCTCCTCTCTCTCTCTCACCCTCTCTATCTCTCTCCCTCTCCTCTTTCTCTCTCTCTCCCCTCTCTCTCTCTCTCACCCTCTCTCTCTCCCCTCTCTCTCTCTCTCCCCCCCCTCTCTCTCGGGGTTACACACAGTGTGCTTGTGCTTTCAGGCTGTTTGTGTTTACACTGCCTCGTTCATTCTGCATTCTCATTGCCTGTTAATATTTTAGCGTGCGCTGCCCCCGGACCCAAAACTGGGATTTCTCTCTGTTACTCCCTCAAACCGATGCGATTTTAAAGCTTCACAAATCAGACTGCTAGCTTTTTTTTTTTTTTTACTTTGACAAATTGTTTAGTCTGATGTCATTTATTTCAACGTTTAAAAAAAAAAAAGCTAAGCTGTTTAAGAACAGCATTCAGTAAAATGTATATAGAAATGGGGGAAAGACACTGGAGTGTATGTATTATTCATTAGTTACAGATCCAAGCACAACTTAATGAACAGATAAAGCACAATAATGGGACCTTTTCTGCTTTATAGCCAGCTCTCCTTACAATTCATATTTTATAAATATATATACATACATACACAGTGAGCACCATAATATTTGGGCTAAAGCCTTTTTTTTCTTGTTGATTTGGCTCTGATGTATTTTGTATTTTTGTACATTTTGGTTTCACCTAGTGGAAATCTCAGCACTTATATCATAGCATCATAATGCTTTGGACATATTAATATGCTATGCAGATGGGAGTAGTCTCACTTAGTACTTTGTCGCATATCTTGCGCATGCAATGACTGCTTGAAGTCTGTGCCCCATGTTGTGACATCACCAGGTGCTGAGTATCTTCTCTGGCGGTGCTCTGCCAGGCCTGTACTGCAGCCATCTTTAGCTCCTGTTTGTTTCAAGGGCTTGTTGCCTTAAGTTTTCTCTTCAGCATATGAAACACATGTCCAATTGGATTCAGACTGAGAGAATGATTTAGCCAGTCAAGAGGAGTATGCTTGGGATCATTGTATTCCTGAAGGATGAAGTGCCGTCAGATGAGTGTGGAGGCATTTGGTTGATAAGGTGTTTCCGAACACTTCAGAATTCATTCTGCAGATGCTATGAGCAGTGATACAATCAGTGAAGACTAGTGAGCCAGTTCCAGTGGCATCCATACATGCCCAAGCCATAACAGTAACCTCCACCATGTTTCACTGATTAGGAATGGTGCTTTGGGCACTTTAAAAAAAGTGCACTTTAACCATGTGTGAATTGTTTGATTACGAATCTAAAGTTGTGAACTACAGAGGCAAATACAGAAAAAATATTATGTCTTTGTCCCCCAAATGTCTTTGTTATTGAGCTTGCTGTATATAAACACCCATCTACTGTAAGGCATTAGTGATTGTTTATTACCTGCACATTTCACAGACACAGAACTCTTTCGCCGCTGTTATCCGTGTGGAGCCCAGACAGCGTTCGGCGCTAATCGGCACGTTTGTCATTTTCGGCTGATTAAGACCGCGCGGCCGGCGAAATGAAGCGAGGGTGTTCAGCGTCACTTCATCGTCCCGCGGTTAATCCCTTTTTTTGGCCGCCTGGTGAACGAGCAGTCAAAGGAACACACAAAAAAAAGGTCACTGGGGACCCCGATCAGTCGATGTTTTGCTTGCGTTGTGACATCACAGATGTTCTGTCCCCCTGGACTGCAGAGATGTACGGCAGCTGACACCGGAGACAGTGATGTCACAGTAGAAGCGGCTGCTGGGAGCTCGGGCCGGCAGGACGCACGTCAAACGCTCTAATTCGTCTTAATGAAACGCCCTGTCAAATGCACAGTTGTTGCGTGAGAACGTAGTCCACCATACCGCTCGTAATATGAAGACGAGTTTATCGTTTGAGCGCTCATCGCGTGTCAGAGGAGGTTGATGGGGATGGGACGGGGCGAGGGCTTTTTGTGGGGAAAAAGAGGAGTGCGGTTCCCCACTCCCACGCCCCCTGTCAGCTCTGCTCAGTATCGCTGTGTCGCACGAACGCGCAGCTTCAAAGGAAATGATTACGTTTGGCATCTAATGAATGGTCCATGCGCCGCCCGTTAGTACGTAATTGTTACAATCTGATTTTTTCTGAAGTGCTTTTTGACGGGCTCGCTCTCCACTTCTGCGAGAGCAAATTTGTGTCGGAGCGCCTGACTTGCGTGCGCTTGGACCTGTGCGTTGGGTGCGTGTGCGTTTGGTTGCGCGTGCGTTTGCTTGTGCGTGCGTTTGGTTGCGTGTGCGTGCGCGTGAGATCGTGGGGTACCGGTCGGAGGCGCTCACCTCTGTCGGCACGCGGCCCACCAACAGCCACGGAGCGACACGGTGCTCCACCTGCAGGGCCGCCCCCTTGCCCCGCCCCCAATCCCTGCCTCGGGGAATCTTCCCAGGGTTAAATGGCAGGTTTCATCTTATCAGCTTTCACTGAACGCTGGAAACGAAGTGGAAAAAACTGTGAAATTGGGTTGTTGGTTTTCAAAGCACAGCCATTGTACCCCCCCCCCCCTTCCCCCGCCCCCATGCAGATGGACAGACACTTTAAGACTTAATTAAGGTAATTCAATTTTATTGTTATGACATTTTTGCTGATAAAACCCCTTATTATTACTTTGGGGCATATCATTAAATTTGCATGTCTTTATTTTTTCCAACAGTACTCCTGATAATTTTGTGCTAGTCTCTTTTTATGCCATTGATGATAAATTCATAAATTCAAAGGTAATTATGACAGCTGTGAAAATGATAACATTTAAAACAGGCGAATTAGAGTATTATTTGCGTGAACCACAGGTGCGTCAGATTTAAGTGATAGCAGTATAATCTGTGCACACACAAAACGAAAGACAGATTATTACTTGATTATTGTTGGGGATTACCCAGAATGCACCACACATGGCCTCTTAAGTCTTTACCCAGAATGCACCACACATGGCCTCTTAAGTCTTTACCCAGAATGCACAGTGCAGAGTCTCATTTGTCTTTACCCGAAATGCACTGAACACCGTCTCATCCGTCTTTACCCACAATGCACTGCACGCGGTCCCATCGTCTCATCGGTCTTTGCCCAGAATGCACCTGCTCAAGGTCCCATCAGTCCTTACCCAGAATGCACAGCACGCCGGGCTCATCAGTTATTCCCCTTCTGATGCGCCTCCTGCCCTGTCAGTCTTTGACAATAGTCCGAAATGATGAATTGGGTGCGCAGTACTGTAACGCTGGCTGACTGGGGGCGGTTAACCTGTTCCTGGTGAGACTGCCCCCCCCCCCCAGAGCTCACGCTGTAGAGCGGGGGCGGGGGGGAGCGTATAAAATCCACCCCCCCCTCTCCTGCGGGATCCATTTTATGTTCCCCACGGGCGTTTACCTGTCAGTCACAGGTAAGGCCGAACCATCCGTCATCCTGGGGAGCTCGGGGCAGATCTTAAGGCAGTCTCTGCCGAAGCTCCTTACCGGTGTACGTGGGTGGAGGGGCGCGTTTTTCCCAGCATCCAGTGCTCACAGAAGCAGCCTCCGCTAAGGCCGGGGCCGGTGGAAATATTTACGCGCTTAAAGCCTTGTTTTCCGTGGCAGCGCTGCGGCGCTCAGATATTAATTTCCTCTGACAGCCCCTGCCTCTGGTGATTTGAATGTGCCTTTATTACTCACGAAACAGAAACTTCCTCCCCCGGCCTCCTCGGCACTTTCCTCTCAGACGTGCCTTTTTTGGAAAGTCAATTACAGCACCTTTTTATATTTGTTTATTTATTTATTTATTTTTTTGGTTGTTTCCGCGCGCGAGTTGTTTTCGATGGGTGTAAGGGACCGTGCTGACGACGTGCTTATTTAGCGATTATGGGGCTGCTTCCCGTTCGTCAATAACCAGGGGTGCGGGGAGGCCCGCGCGATTTACGAGGGGGGGGCGGGGGAAAGCAAAATCAGAAACCGCCGTTCGGCGTGTCCTGCGTCCCAAATAAAGGACTGGGAGAGAGAGCGAGAGAAGAGAGGGAAAAAAAGCAATTTGAGAAGCAATTGCGCATTTATTGAAAAAAATACAGCGGCCCAACGAGCCCCTAACTGCCGCCGTTCTCCCGCAGAGAGGGGGGGGGGAGGAGGAGGGAGGAGGGAGGAGGGAGGAGGGCGAGGGCCAGCGAGCGGAAACGGCACGGCCGCCCGCGCAGAGATTTACCGCCACGGACGCGGGACCCGCTGTTATTACTTATTAATTACTACTTTTCATTTCGGTCGCTGCTGTTGTCGACTGGAGACGGGTGTCTTAACGGCGCCTTTGTGCGTTTGGGCGGGGAGAGAACGGGGGAAACCGTTACCCGGCGATGGAAAAACGGCCTTCCTAGCGGACGAATGTGTCGCAGTACAAGCACAGCGAGTGTTCTTCTGCATGTGCTGTTAACATAGTCCTTAGTACTGCAGACTGCTGGCTACTGATTGGATCTTAATTTTAATTGAGAGGGAGGGGAGTCACACAGACAGACAGACAGACAGACACAGACACACAATACAATGTTTAGTGTTAATTCAAGTCTAACTGAGTACATACAGTATGAGCTCAATAGGGACTGTGTGTACTCTGTAAGAGCTGATGTAACGCTGAGCGCTTTGCGGCGCAGAGAGAGGGAGAGGCGACGTCTGTGAGCGGAGAGCGCTGATCGCTCCTGCGGGTCTCGGCCTGTCTGTGGGAGCGGCGGGGGATGCTGCCCTTCGCCGTCGGCCTATCAGAGAGCAGCATCGTTACGGCCCCGCGCGCGCCCGTGAAAGGCTGTTATCGCTATGGAAACAACTCCCAGCCTGACCGCAGGCGGCCGGCGGTCCGAGCACGGAGTCGGGGGGGGGGGGGGGCGGGGGGGCGAGTATCACCACCCCTCGCTCGCTCGCCCCTTGGTGATACCACCGCCTCTCCCTCTGACCTCTCCCCCGAACCCCCACCCCGCCCCCCACCTTGCGCCCCACACCCCGGTGAGGAGAACTGCGTCCCGATCCACCTGCTCGGGCTCCGTGGTCACGCCTCCGCCTTCCCTCGGCGGTGCGGCATTCTGGGAAGCCCGGGGGGGGGGGGGGGGCTGTCGGCGGCGGCGACGGCGGCTCTGCTGTTCTGTCCCCTGGCAGCGCGATCGCTCGCGGGCTGAAGACGGCGGGGAGAGACGAGCGCCGCGGGCCGCCGGGTCGGCAGCGGAATAAAGGCCGGCGCCGGAGAGGCTGGCGGAGAGGCCGCGTTTAAGAGTCCTCTCAGGGCCCTCCTGCCGTGGCACAGCAGCGCTTAGGGAGGCTGCGGGTTTCAGTCCCAGCTGGGGCACTGCTTCCAGTCCCGGGCATATGGCTTCAGTAAATATCCAGCTCTATATCCGGCTTCAGTGTGCGACGGCGCTCTGCTGCGACGACACCGTTTGTATGTGTGTTTATATGTATATACTGTATGTATCTATGTGAGGACGCGAAGCAAAGCTGTGAAAACAAATTTCCCCTGAGGGACAATGAAGTATTGCATTGTATAAGTAGTGGGTTAACATCCCCTGCTCAGACGAAACGTTCTCTCAACGTCACTGGAATGTTCCGTCAATGTTATAACGTTGCCACAACGGGGCAGCAAACATTGTGAGAACGTTCTGCGTTGGCCGGGATGTTCTACTGAAAGAATCTGCTAAGTAAGTAAATGAATTATAAAGGTAAAATATAATGCATAACAAGTATGCCTGGCAAATGAGCGAACGGATTTAAAACGTGCAGTGCTCAGTTTTATTTTTGTCTGAGACGGGTGCAGAGAAAGGTCAGTTTTGATGTACGATGACTTCTGTATTTCCTGAGATCTACTGGAGCTCAGCTACTGTCGGTCTCCCCAGAAATGTTTCCTTGGAGCTGAACTGAGGCGACGCCGCCGGTCCTCTTCAGTCCCTGCGGAGGAATTATGGGTGTATAGGAGAGAGGTGGTCATGTGACTCGCATTCTCGTTGCTGCGATTCTCAGTTTTTTTTCCGACGCTGTCCTGGCGTAACCCGCTGGGGGGGTGGGGGGTGGGCAGCTCCAGGAAGGTTTATAGAGCGTGTGTGTGTATGTGCGTGTGTAATTGTGTGTGTGCGCTCATGCGTGTGTGTGTGTGTGTGGATGTGCATGTGGCTGGCTTGCTGGGCTGTCCTGCCCTAACCATGCTCTATCTGGTGAAGTGTGAGAGCGATAGAGAGGTCATGGGTAGGGGAAGCGGACACTGGGACGTCCTGCTGTACCCTCTCTGTATCAGGTGAAGTGTGAGCGATAGAGAGGTTATGGGTAGGGGAAGCGGACACTGGGATGTCCTGCTGTAGCCTCTCTGTGTCAGGTGAAGTGTGAGCGATAGAGAGGTCATGGGGAGGGGAAGCGGACACTGGGACGTCCTGCTGTAGCCTCTCTGTGTCAGGTGAAGTGTGAGAGCGATAGAGAGGTTATGGGTAGGGGAAGCGGACACTGGGACGTCCTGCTGTAGCCTCTCTGTGTCAGGTGAAGTGTGAGAGCGATAGAGAGGTTATGGGTAGGGGAAGCGGACACTGGGACGTCCTGCTGTAGCCTCTCTGTGTCAGGTGAAGTGTGAGAGCGATAGAGAGGTTATGGGTAGGGGAAGCAGACACTGGGACGTCCTGCTGTAGCCTCTCTGTATCAGGTGAAGTGAGAGCGATAGACCGGTCATGGGTAGGGGAAGCGGACACTGGGACGTCCTGCTGTAGCCTCTCTGTGTCAGGTGAAGTGTGAGAGCGATAGAGAGGTCATGGGTAGGGGAAGCGGACACTGGGACGTCCTGCTGTAGCCTCTCTGTGTCAGGTGAAGTGTGAGCGATAGAGAGGTTATGGGGAGGGGAAGCAGACACTGGGACGTCCTGCTGTAGCCTCTCTGTGTCAGGTGAAGTGTGTGAGCGATAGAGAGGTCATGGGTAGGGAAGCGGACACTGGGACGTCCTGCTGTAGCCTCTCTGTGTCAGGTGAAGTGTGAGCGATAGAGAGGTTATGGGGAGGGGAAACGGACACTGGGACGTCCTGCTGTAGCCTCTCTGTGTCAGGTGAAGTGTGTGAGCGATAGAGAGGTCATGGGTAGGGGAAGCGGACACTGGGACGTCCTGCTGTAGCCTCTCTGTGTCAGGTGAAGTGTGAGCGATAGAGAGGTTATGGGGAGGGGAAACGGACACTGGGACGTCCTGCTGTAGCCTCTCTGTGTCAGGTGAAGTGAGAGCGATAGAGAGGTCATGGGTAGGGGAAGCGGACACTGGGACGTCCTGCTGTAGCCTCTCTGTGTCAGGTGAAGTGTGAGCGATAGAGAGGTCATGGGTAGGGGAAGCGGACGCTGGGACGTCCTGCTGTAGCCTCTCTGTGTCAGGTGAAGTGAGAGCGATAGAGAAGTTATGGGGAGGGGAAGCGGACGCCGGGACGTCCTGCTGTAGCCTCTCTGTGTCAGGTGAAGTGTGAGAGCTGGGGAGGTTATGGGGAGGGGAAGCGGACACTGGGACGTCCTGCTGTAGCCTCTCTGTGTCAGGTGAAGTGTGAGAGCTGGGGAGGTTATGGGGAGGGGAAGCGGACACTGGGACGTCCTGCTGTAGCCTCTCTGTGTCAGGTGAAGTGTGCGAGCGATAGAGAGGTTATGGGTAGGGGAAGCGGACACTGGGACGTCCTGCTGTAGCCTCTCTGTGTCTGGTGAAGTGTGAGCGATAGAGAGGTCATGGGGAGGGGAAACGGACACTGGGACGTCCTGCTGTAGCCTCTCTGTGTCAGGTGAAGTGTGAGCGATAGAGAGGTCATGGGTAGGGGAAATGGACACTGGGACGTCCTGCTGTAGCCTCTCTGTGTGAGAGCTGGGGAGGTTATTATTCTCCGTACCGGTCGGGGCAACGGAGGGGTGACGGACGCTAGCTGCCTGTTAATGAGGCTCTACAGGCCTTCACCCACAGTAACCTCCCCATATAAATATCCCATTAACAAGCAGCTTCACTCAAGGGTCTACCTCACTGCCTCACACACGCTGACACCCACACACATGCGCGCATACGCACACACACACACACACATGCTCACACACAATCATGCATACAGGCTCTCTCTCTTCACTGAGCTCCAGAGGTGCTGCTGCACTTTATTAGCTCTTTAATTCCAGAAAACTCGGTGGTCCCGTTTCCTCTTCCGATTGGCTCCCCCGAGCGCAGGGGAGGGCTCCTCCCCCCCCCCCCCCCGCCCGTCATTAACCACCCCTGACTGCGTTTGGACGGGGGCGGGCCGGCAGCTTCCCGCGAGCGGTTTTTAGGACTCCGCTGGGTTTAGCATGGGGAGCCCGCATTAGCATGCGCGGGTAAGGCGGGGGCGGGCGGCTAATGAGACCCGGCAGCTGAGCGCGAGGCCCCCGCTTTGGTTCGGGATGCGTCACAGACCCGACCGCGCTTCAGCCGGCGCGCGAGCCGTAGGGGGGGGGGGTCGGAGAACGGCCAGCGCGGCGGAGGCTACGCTACGCGGATCTCTCTGCTGAAATGCGGGGCGGCGGTGATGGACCCGCGGGCTCGCGGCTAGCGCTCGGTTAACCTTCAGCGGCGGCTGCGGCCGGCTCAACGACGCACGGGCGCGCTCGTAGATCCCGGGCCCCGGGAGAGGGAGCTGCGCCGGGGTGCGGGGTTAAGGACGTTCTCTCGGGGGGGGGGGCGCGAATTAGCTCGGCGGGATCACCGGCCCGATTTATTTGCTAATACGAAATGCGGCGGCGATGCGTCTGCCGCTTAAATCTCACTAAAAAACGCAGGGCTTTTAGCTTGCGGGCAAAATAATTACTCGGTACAAAAAGTGATGTGAATTCATGCATTCGGTAATATCAGTTTGTTAGCGAGCTTTCGCTGCAGGGAGGTGTTCGGCCAGACGTGCAGCAGGACCCCCTGCCTTCCGGTTTGGCTCGCGCAGGTTTGCGCTAACCGGCACACTGAACTAATCTGAACGGGGACAGGCGGCATTCTGGGAAGCCCGGGGGGGGGGGGGGGGCTGTCGGCGGCGGCGACGGCGGCTCTGCTGTTCTGTCCCCTGGCAGCGCGATCGCTCGCGGGCTGAAGACGGCGGGGAGAGACGAGCGCCGCGGGCCGCCGGGTCGGCAGCGGAATAAAGGCCGGCGCCGGAGAGGCTGGCGGAGAGGCCGCGTTTAAGAGTCCTCTCAGGGCCCTCCTGCCGTGGCACAGCAGCGCTTAGGGAGGCTGCGGGTTTCAGTCCCAGCTGGGGCACTGCTTCCAGTCCCGGGCATATGGCTTCAGTAAATATCCAGCTCTATATCCGGCTTCAGTGTGCGACGGCGCTCTGCTGCGACGACACCGTTTGTATGTGTGTTTATATGTATATACTGTATGTATCTATGTGAGGACGCGAAGCAAAGCTGTGAAAACAAATTTCCCCTGAGGGACAATGAAGTATTGCATTGTATAAGTAGTGGGTTAACATCCCCTGCTCAGACGAAACGTTCTCTCAACGTCACTGGAATGTTCCGTCAATGTTATAACGTTGCCACAACGGGGCAGCAAACATTGTGAGAACGTTCTGCGTTGGCCGGGATGTTCTACTGAAAGAATCTGCTAAGTAAGTAAATGAATTATAAAGGTAAAATATAATGCATAACAAGTATGCCTGGCAAATGAGCGAACGGATTTAAAACGTGCAGTGCTCAGTTTTATTTTTGTCTGAGACGGGTGCAGAGAAAGGTCAGTTTTGATGTACGATGACTTCTGTATTTCCTGAGATCTACTGGAGCTCAGCTACTGTCGGTCTCCCCAGAAATGTTTCCTTGGAGCTGAACTGAGGCGACGCCGCCGGTCCTCTTCAGTCCCTGCGGAGGAATTATGGGTGTATAGGAGAGAGGTGGTCATGTGACTCGCATTCTCGTTGCTGCGATTCTCAGTTTTTTTCCGACGCTGTCCTGGCGTAACCCGCTGGGGGGTGGGGGTGGGCAGCTCCAGGAAGGTTATAGAGCGGTGTGTGTATGGCGTGTGTAATTGTGTGTGTGCGCTCATGCGTGTGTGTGTGTGTGTGGATGTGCATGTGGCTGGCTTGCTGGGCTGTCCTGCCCTACCATGCTCTATCGGTGAAGTGTGAGAGCGATAGAGAGGTCATGGGTAGGGGAAGCGGACACTGGACGTCCTGCTGTACCTCTCTGTATCAGGTGAAGTGTGAGCGATAGAGAGGTTATGGGTAGGGGAAGCGGACACTGGGATGTCCTGCTGTAGCCTCTCTGTGTCAGGTGAAGTGTGAGCGATAGAGAGGTCATGGGGAGGGAAGCGGACACTGGGACGTCCTGCTGTAGCCTCTCTGTGTCAGGTGAAGTGTGAGAGCGATAGAGAGGTTATGGGTAGGGGAAACGGACACTGGGACGTCCTGCTGTAGCCTCTCTGTGTCAGGTGAAGTGGTGAGCGATAGAGAGGTTATGGGTAGGGAAGCGGACACTGGGACGTCCTGCTGTAGCCTCTCTGTGTCAGGTGAAGTGTGAGAGCGATAGAGAGGTTATGGGTAGGGGAAGCAGACACTGGACGTCCTGCTGTAGCCTCTCTGTATCAGGTGAAGTGAGAGCGATAGACCGGTCATGGGTAGGGGAAGCGGACACTGGGACGTCCTGCTGTAGCCTCTCTGTGTCAGGTGAAGTGTGAGAGCGATAGAGAGGTCATGGGTAGGGGAAGCGGACACTGGGACGTCCTGCTGTAGCCTCTCTGTGTCAGGTGAAGTGTGAGCGATAGTGAGGTTATGGGGAGGGGAAGCAGACACTGGGACGTCCTGCTGTAGCCTCTCTGTGTCAGGTGAAGTGTGTGAGCGATAGAGAGGTCATGGGTAGGGGAAGCGGACACTGGGACGTCCTGCTGTAGCCTCTCTGTGTCAGGTGAAGTGTGAGCGATAGAGAGGTTATGGGGAGGGGAAACGGACACTGGGACGTCCTGCTGTAGCCTCTCTGTGTCAGGTGAAGTGTGTGAGCGATAGAGAGGTCATGGGTAGGGAAGCGGACACTGGGACGTCCTGCTGTAGCCTCTCTGTGTCAGGTGAAGTGTGAGCGATAGAGAGGTTATGGGGAGGGGAAACGGACACTGGGACGTCCTGCTGTAGCCTCTCTGTGTCAGGTGAAGTGAGAGCGATAGAGAGGTCATGGGTAGGGGAAGCGGACACTGGGACGTCCTGCTGTAGCCTCTCTGTGTCAGGTGAAGTGTGAGCGATAGAGAGGTCATGGGTAGGGGAAGCGGACGCTGGGACGTCCTGCTGTAGCCTCTCTGTGTCAGGTGAAGTGAGAGCGATAGAGAAGTTATGGGAGGGGAAGCGGACGCCGGGACGTCCTGCTGTAGCCTCTCTGTGTCAGGTGAAGTGTGAGAGCTGGGGAGGTTATGGGAGGGGAAGCGGACACTGGGACGTCCTGCTGTAGCCTCTCTGTGTCAGGTGAAGTGTGAGAGCTGGGGAGGTTATGGGGAGGGAAGCGGACACTGGGACGTCCTGCTGTAGCCTCTCTGTGTCAGGTGAAGTGTGCGAGCGATAGAGAGGTTATGGGAGGGGAAGCGGACACTGGGACGTCCTGCTGTAGCCTCTCTGTGTCAGGTGAAGTGTGCGAGCGATAGAGAGGTCATGGGTAGGGGAAGCGGACACTGGGACATCCTGCTGTACCCTCTCTGTGTCAGGTGAAGTGTGAGAGCGATAGAGAGGTTATGGGTAGGGGAAGCAGACGCTGGGACGTCCTGCTGTAGCCTCTCTGTGTCAGGTGAAGTGAGAGAGCTGGGGAGGTTATTATTCTCCGTACCGGTCGGGGCAACGGAGGGGTGACGGACGCTAGCTGCCTGTTAATGAGGCTCTACAGGCTTCACCCACAGTAACCTCCCCATATAAATCTCCCATTAACAAGCAGCTTCACTCAAGGGTCTACCTCACTGCCTCACACACGCTGACACCCACACACATGCGCGCATACGCACACACACACACATGCTCACACACACTCATGCATACAGGCTCTCTCTTCACTGAGCTCCAGAGGTGCTGCTGCACTTTATTAGGTCTTTAATTCCAGAGAACTCGGTGGTCCCGTTTCCTCTTCCGATTGGCTCCCCGAGCGCAGGGGAGGGCTCCTCCCCCCCCCCCCCCCCCCGTCCGTCATTAACCACCCCTGACTGCGTTCGGACGGGGGCGGGCCGGCAGCTTCCCGCGAGCGGTTTTTAGGACTCCGCTGGGTTTGGCAGAGGGAGCCCGCATTAGCATGCGCGGGTGCGGCGGGGGCGGGCGGCTAATGAGACCCGGCAGCTGGGCGCGAGGCCCCCGCTTTGGTTCGGGATGCGTCACAGACCCGACCGCGCTTCAGCCGGGCGCGAGCGTAGGGGGGTTTGCGAGAACGGCCGCGCGGCGGAGGCTACGCTACGCGGATCCTCTGCTGAAGCGGGGCGGCGGTGATGGACCCGCGGGCTCGCGGCTAGCGCTCGGTTAACCTTCAGCGGCGGCTGCGACCGGCTGAATGACGCACGGGCGGGCTTGTAGATCCCGGGCCCCGGGAGAGGGAGCCGCGGGGGGGGGGTTAAGGACGTTCTCTCGCGGGGGGGGGGGGGGCGAATTAGCACGGCGGGATCACCGGCGCGATTTATTTGCTAATAAGAAATGCGGCGGCGATGCGTCCGCCACTTAAATCTCACTAAAAAAAGCGGGGCTTTTAGCTTGCGGGCAAAATAATTACTTGGTACAAAAAGTGATGTGAATTCATGCATTCGGTAATATCAGTTTGTTAGCGAGCTTTCGCTACAGGGAGGTGTTCGGCCAGGCGTGCAGCAGGACCCCCCGCCTTCCGGTTTGGCTCGCGCAGGTTTGCGCTGACCGGCTGTGGGCACACTGAACTAATCTGAACGGGGACAGACACGGAACGCACGCGGCGAGCAATCCTCCAGCGCGTGTCACAGCACGCCCTGCCGACCAGCCGCTTAGCGCGCGGTCTGTCGGTCGGGCGGCGCCGCCGGGCTCTGAAATTACCCGCCCATTTGCGGCTGATTTGCCGGGCCGCTCGGCGCGACCGGTGTAGAATCGGACGGCGGCGTGGCCTTAAGGCAAACCCCTCGCAGCCAGCGGCCGCAGCCAGTCCCCGAACGCGCGGTGCGTCGGGCCCTAACCGGGCCTGCCTCGGCCAAAACGGCGGTGGTTTAAGGGGTAGCGGTGCATGCGAGGGGAAACCTGGTGGAGTAAACGCTGTGACTCACCACGGACGCTCTTGGACGAGCACCGCCGCGAGCGGCCGCCATTTCCTTTAGCGCTTCCGCTCTGACGGACGGACGGTTGGACGCACGCACGCCGCGCGGGGAGAAGGCCGTCGCTGAGAGCCGTTCGCTGGGGGCGGGCGGGACGGGCGAGCGCCGTGCTCGTTCACTCTGAGGGAGAGGAGGAGGGAGAAAGAGGAGAGGATGGAGGGGAGGAGAGGAGAGGAGAGGAGGGGCTGAAGGGGAGGTGAGGGGTCTCCCGTGGGTCTAAAGGACGGAGGGTCGGAGAGAGGCCTTGCGCGGGCGCAGCTGCGACGGTGCACTTGGAGGCCTTCTGCCGCTGTGTGCGTTTGGAGCCATCGAAGAACTTCTGAAATCCAGCAAACAATGACTCATCCTCTCGCGCAGCAGTGGGTTAGCTGTACTCCATTACGGCTCAGAGGTTGCTGACGTACAGCCAGGGAATAGACTTATTGTCAAACACAACAGGACAGCATGGCTCAGTTGCACTGTGCTCTTAGAGCTCAGTGCTGTCTGTGATGAAATGGTTTACCATTAAAAAAAAACCTGTAATACTGTCAGAGCCATGCCCATTGCACCATGGGTATTTTCTTTCAAATTAGAATTAACCTTTAGAAAATAAGCTTTTACAGGCACTTAGTCAGCAGAATGTTTAATTTTCAGAAAGAATGCGCAAACATCCGCGCAGGTCAAGACGGAACATTTCCCTGAACTTTAGATGCTTTATTAGTGTCCTGTTTTTTTCAAACAAACGCATTTGTTCATTTCAGTTAAATTACTGAACCAAATTATTCAGGAGGCCAACCATAGCTTAAAAACAGTGCATCGACAAAACTGAAGTTAAAGGTGAGTAAATTAAGGAATTTAGGAATGGTAAAGCTGTAGTACCATAAAGGACAGCAAGGATTGCCATTGAATAGGACTCAAGACAGCCATTCGGCCGTAGTAGTGCGCAGAAGTAAATTAATAGTACATGTGCATACTGTAAGTGCAAATTAATTGTAAGTTGCGTAATTACTCTAGTACACAAATTGTGATATAATGCTAATGTCTGATGGGGTAAACCAATATTATATCTGTAGTTGCATAGACATATGACTAATTATAATGTAGTAGTACTATATGATGGAGTAACAGAATATCAAAGCTGTGGAAAAATTGTAAGGCACTATTAGTGTACAAAAACAGTAGTAGTGTATGATGGAATGATGCAACTCTAAAGTTTGATTGTGAAGGAATTGTAAGGGATTAGATGAATGAAGGAGCAGTTTCCTCAGGTTGGGCGTCTCCCTGATGATGCGCCATGACCTGCAGCCTGTAGCTAACGGCTCGCTAATGCTCTGTTCACTCTGCAGCCTGTAGCTAACGGCTCGCTAATGCTCTGTTCGCTCTGCAGCCTGTAGCTAATGGCTCGCTAATGCTCTGTTCACTCTGCAGCCTGTAGCTAACGGGTCGCTAATGCACTGTTCACTCTGCAGCCTGTAGCTAACGGCTCGCTAATGCTCTGTTCACTCTGCAGCCTGTAGCTAACGGCTCGCTAATGCTCTGTTCACTCTGCAGCCTGTAGCTAACGGCTCGCTAATGCTCTGTTCACTCTGCAGCCTGTAGCTAACGGCTCGCTAATGCTCTGTTCACTCTGCAGCCTGTATCTAACGGCTCGCTAATGCGCTGTTCACTCTGCAGCCTGTAGCTAACGGCTCGCTAATGCTCTGTTCACTCTGCAGCCTGTAGCTAACGGCTCGCTAATGCTCTGTTCACTCTGCAGCCTGTATCTAACGGCTCGCTAATGCACTGTTCCCTCTGCAGCCTGTAGCTAACGGCTCGCTAATGCACTGTTCACTCTGCAGCCTGTATCTAACGGCTCGCTAATGCGCTGTTCACTCTGCAGCCTGTAGCTAACGGCTCGCTAATGCTCTGTTCACTCTGCAGCTTGTAGCTAACGGCTCGCTAATGCACTGTTCACTCTGCAGCCAGTAGGTAACGGCTCGCTAATGCACTGTTCACTCTGCAGCCTGTAGCTAACGGCTCGCTAATGCACTGTTCACTCTGCAGCCTTTAGCTAAAGGCTCGCTAATGCTCTGTTCACTCTGCAGCCTGTAGCTAACGGGTCGCTAATGCACTGTTCACTCTGCAGCCTGTAGCTAACGGGTCGCTAATGCTCTGTTCACTCTGCAGCCTGTAGCTAACGGGTCGCTAATGCACTGTTCACTCTGCAGCCTGTAGCTAAAGGCTCGCTAATTCTCTGTTCACTCTGCAGCCTGTAGCTAACGGGTCGCTAATGCTCTGTTCACTCTGCAGCCTGTAGCTAACGGTCGCTAATGCCTGTTCACTCTGCAGCCTGTAGCTAACGGCTCGCTAATGCCTGTTCACTCTGCAGCCTGTAGCTAACGGCTCGCTAATGCTCTGTTCACTCTGCAGCCTGTAGCTAACGGCTCGCTAATGCTCTGTTCACTCTGCAGCCTGTAGCTAACGGCTCGCTAATGCTCTGTTCACTCTGCAGCCTGTAGCTAACGGCTCGCTAATGCTCTGTTCACTCTGCAGCCTGTAGCTAACGGCTCGTTAATGCTCTGTTCGCTCCTTCTCTGGAGAGGAGGCGCAGCTGTTCTCGCTGAGCGGCAGCGCGCGAGAGCCAGCCTCGCTCTCGGTCCGCGAGCGGGCCTCCAGGAGCCGTTAGGGCTAAAGAACGGCCGCGCTGAGGCCATTCTAATCGCGTCACGGACCGGATCTGCGCTCCTTCCTCAGCGGGATATGCCACAGCCCATAAACCTGCTGGGGGAGGGAAGGGGGGGGGGGGGGTGCAGAAAAAGATTGAGAAAATGAGTCCGTCTCTGTCCGAGATTTCCTGAGCAGGGAGGTGGGAGACGCACACTGGCCCCCGAGTGCAGAGAGCAGTGCTCAAATCGTCCGTATCACGCAGCGGGCTGAGCTAATGAGCTTTTACACGCCCCCCCCCCCCACTGCCCTGGCTGTGTTTGGGGTGGGGGCGGGGGTCGTTAGGTCAGCCGGAGCACTAACGAGGTTCTTGTCTCTGGGTATTACTCCATTAAGGGGAAAGGGGAGAATGGGGTCGAAGCTGTGAGCAGGTGTTTTTCGGGTCATTTAGTTCTCCCCTGTTTGTTAAGGAGGATGGTCTATTGCTCTAATGGACCTGTGTTCCTTTCAAAGCCCCAAGGAAACAGGACGAGCAGGAATGTTTCACTGGATGCAGCAGTGGCTAACACCCCTGCAAGGAAATTATTTCCTGGATTTCCTTTCACTTTTACTCCACGCAGAAATTATAAAATGTTTTTTAGGGGATAGCACCCCTTCCCTCAACCAAGCTGTTGTGGAATGCTTTCAGCGGCAGGTGCTCAGAACGCTTGTTACTGCTGTTTGTCCACACCTTTAGAAGCGAGGCAATTCCGCCTAAATGTGTAATTAAGACTGGGTTTTAAAAGCTCTCCTCTTGGGTTTGGACTGTGTGCTGAATAACCAAAGTACCTTCAGCTATTTTGGTTATAACTTTCAGAGCGTTCCATCCCCGTTTTTTTCCTTCATTTCAATTCCTGTTAATGGCAGAGCCTTTCATTCTTTAATGGACGTCGGGGAGGCTGGTGAGGGTAAGCACCGTCTCTCAGTTATTCACCCTGTTTTTTGGGGCGTAAAGGTGTGGCTCCAGCCTGAGCAGAGAGGGGGAAGTGGATGGAGCAGCGTGGAGCTTTGTGTAGAACCCGTCCACTGGCTCTGCGGCACCGGTTTTCAGTTACAATGTTGGATGAACGACGGCGTGCGTCTTTCACACAGGCACAAAGCTGTCTGTCATATTTGATGCTTGTTGCTCTATGCAATCACCTGTGTATATGATTCATGGTATAGCATGTCATTTATATTTATCCGTAAGAGCTTTCTACTGTCAACCATTTTGGCTCCGATCGTCAAAGTCACTGCAGTGACAGTGAAAGACAGGGTATAATACATGTGTAACGACGAGGTTGAAGGTAAGTGCGACATTTTGTATTTTAATATTAATGCTCCCTTCATCAGGCTTCCATCCAGGTCCCACCAGAAGGCCTCTCATCACACCAATCGTGGCTTCGTTACACTGGCTTCCCATCAAATTTAAAATCAAATTTAAAATTCTTGTGATTACCTACAGGGGCTCTGCATGGTCAGGCAACTGCCGATGTTAGTGAGATACTCTATCCGTACACCTCCAGTCGATCTCTTAGGTCTTCTGATCAAGGATTGCTGGCTGGCCCTATGTCTAAACTAACAAGACCAGGTCAAAACCTAGTATATGGCTGGACCTTACACACGTGATCTGACCGACCAATGGTGTAATTCATCACTCACTCACTCATTCACTCACTCACTCAGTCACTCAGTCACAGACATTCGTGTTTGTAGGGCTGGCCCCGCTGTTGCCGTCCAGCCAAAACATAAAGGTGATCGAGCTTTCAAAACTGTTGCTCCCAAACTCCAGTACTCCCTCCTTTTGGATTTAAGCTGTGATTACTGTTGACTCCTTTAAGAAGCAGCTAAAGACCCATCTGTTTAGCCTGTCTTTGTCTTTGTCCTTTTTGGCTGGACCGCAACAGCCCTACAAATGTGAATGTCTGAGTGACTGAGTGATGAAGTTACACCATTGGTCAGCCGGATCACGTGTGTTAGGTCCAGCCATATACTAGGTTTTAACCTGGTCTTGTTTTTTGTGTTTTGTCTGTAACTGTGCCTTGTTTTTAGCTTGTATTGTTTTATTTACCGCTTGTGAAGCACTTTGTGATTCTGCTTCAGAAAAATGTTATGCAAATAATTCTTGCTTACCTTTACAGTTTATATGCGAGGTGATGACCTTTTTTGTGTATGGTTCATATCATTATCTCTTTTCTCATATTATGTAACATAAGAAAAACTCGTAAGAAAAGCACTTAATGCAATATTTTACCACCTGACTCTCCTTTATATAGGACAATTATAAATGGGTATATAACAATCATATATCCTGTAATTACTGATCTGATCTGTAATCTGAATATTAAAAAATATTCCAAAGGAGGTAAATTCCTCTAAAGATGAAAAAGAAATATGAATTTTTAGCCATTGAGCATAGCTTCCTTTTTTTGGAAGCAAGAGGGACTTTTTTTATTTTTTATGAATGCATTACAGATCCGCCCACGTTAATATGTGGAAGTGCTCTAAAAGCAGAGCTGCGAGAGAGCCCTTATGAAAGTGCTCGCGCCGACGTCGCCACCGCCATCGCCGCGGCCTGCTTACGCGCGCTGACGCTCGACGCAGCCTCTCACCGCGTAAAAACGGCTAATTGTTGCCTTAATGTTTCCGGTGACAACTTTTTTTTTTTTTTTCAAACGAGCAAACAGGAAGACATTTTAATTTTGCACCTGCGCTTGAAATGAGGTTGTCGTCAGCCAATGAGACTTTTTAGATTTTTTTGTCATTTCTATTATTGTTTTTTTTAACGAAAGTTTTACGTTGCGGTTCTAATTGTTGATTGCAACGAATCCCTCCTTTTTTTGTTGGGAAGAGACGTGACCTTTTGTGCTTTGCTGAAACTGAGCTGGGAGCCAGGCAAAGGGCTCACCTAACCTGGCCCTGAGGAATCGACATGCTGTCCCTCTCGCCGTGTTGGTTATCTCGCTTCGAACCAAAGCGGGTCTCCAATGCTGGAGAAAAACACGGCTATTTCAGTCCGCGGCGCCGCGGCCGCGGTGTTTTTCTCAGTAGATGGGCGTGGGATCTGCGGTTCGGAGCGAATCGGGGGGCACTCAGAAAACAAATAGAAGCCCATTACTCCTCAAGTGCCCGGTGTGCTTGGAGAACTTGTTTGGTGGGCATACCGGGTCCACACGAGGCCACTAGGAGCAAATGACTGTTTGTGTGAAACTGAATTCTCATCGCTAGATGAGCAGCCATTGGTTCTCGCTACATCTAAGAGGCTTGTTCACTTGCAATATTGGCAGAATGCAGCTGTTCTTTAGATTTCTAAGTTGACAGAACCAACCAGGAGCATCTTCCCGGTGCATTAATGTAGCTCTGCTTTTACATCTCATTCCACTAACTGCTGGAGGTTGAAAGATAGTATAACTGCTACTAGGAAGTGGTCACGAACAGCGGTGTGTGTGGGTCTTGTTGATGCTGGTGGAAAACATGGATGCCTTGGACATCATACCAGAATCTGTTATAATTGCGTGATTGGGTCCTAATCTGCCAACTGAGGAAAAAGTCACTGAGGTATTGTATTCAAGCCATTACAGTCAACTTGGTCTGGCAGTCATTTTTAAACACGACCCTGAGCATGCTGGGACGTCAGTTGCTTAATTAACTCAGAAACCACACCTCTGTGAAAGCGCCTACTGTCGGTATACTTTGCATCCCTTGTTTAGCTAAGTGTTTCCACCTTTTTGATGGCACAGGTGTCAAGCAATTAAAATAAATAGTTGTATCATTAGTTGAATTTGTCATAAATTAAATATTAATCGCAATTTCAATATAAATATTCCTTGAAATCAACTGCTAACTGTTGGACTGCTTCTAATCCCCTGTTTTTGACCATCTTAACTGGTCTGCCATTTGATGCAGTCCAGGCTGCCGTTGCTTTGGCAACCGCTTTTCTTTTCCGATGCATTCAGTGCTGCTGACTTCTCAGCGTCACTCACTGCTGGTGAAGCTGAGTCAGACGGACCGGAAGCCTGTCCAGCCTCATCGTCATTTAGCCGCCTTATTAAGCTTTGATTACGGGCGGCTATTGTACGCTAGTCGCATTACCATTGTACAAAAAGCTGTCTTTGACAAAGCACTCTTTTGTGAAATTAAAAATTGTAAGGAATCACAGGGATCTGTGTTGGTGCTATACAGATTCGTGATGGAGCTGTAGCACCGGCATGCTCCCCTCACCCCCCCCTCAGCACGTCCACTGAGTGAAAGGTCAACAGTCTGCCCAGAGGCCAGGCCTTGGCATGCTTTGAACGTAATCAATAGTCTTGAAATTAATCCTGAATCTTAACTGGCAACCAATGCTTGGATTGCATGGCACCAGTTAGAATACCAGCTGCGGCATTTTGCACAGGCCTGAAATGAGAGAGATTTTTGACTGAGATAGGTGAAGTGAGATTTACAGCAGTCTAAACGAGATTAGATAAAAGCGTGAATTACCTTTTCTAGGTCAGTAGCAGATAAAAATGGCTCGCTTTTTCCACACATACCTTCATTATCAGGACTGTCTCAACTTGGTCCCCAAAAATCATGTTGGTGTCAAAGACAGCTCCTAAGTTTCCATCTGAGGGCTTAATATTGGAGGACTGGTTTCCTAGGTCATTTAAAATAAGATTCCTTGAGTGAGGAGGACCAAATAAAACTTATCTCAGATTTGCCGTCATTTAACTTGAAATTTTTTTTTGGAACATCCAGCAATTTGGTGTCACTGAGGCAGTTACTGAGAGTGCCTTATGGGCATGTATAACTGAGCGTCTTTTGCATAGCAGGGCAAAGAAACTTCTTCTTATGCGGCTTTTGCACTTCCAAAACAGGAAAGCGCTGGCTTTACTGCAGGCGAAGCATATTGGTTGAGTCATATTTGTTCATTTATTTATGCGTTTCATTTATTTCTCTATGACTCACATTTGTTCATTTAGTTGTTACGTTTGCTTCTTCGTTCTAAAGATTAAATACCGGGTGGGCGGGCGCGCAGCCGTAGCTTCACCTCGACGATATTACGTTTTGCGGACAATCCTTTGGGCCGGGATGCGGCGGGGGAGGGAAACCTTTACATTAGTGACGCACGTTTCTTTCCCACAAGTCGTCTTAATAACTGTTGATAGTTATATAACGGCAGTGTAAGGATTTTACCAGTAAAGAGACCGTTTCGTAGGACTGGTGTCCGCATCGCATGCCCTTTCCAGCATTGTCTTTGCTCTGACTTTTCGGAAAGGAGGCGAGGAATTGTTGAGTAAATATCTAGCCACGTAAAATGGATAAATTGTAACGTACAATATGAAACACGTCTTCAGTGAGGGCCTCAGGTAAGCAGGCAGGAAATAACGATCGGCTCTTCTCTTGCCTTGACTCATAGGTCGGCCTGTTCATAAGATTTCTCTTTTGAATAAAGTAATCGAGCCTTTAATTAGACTTCTGTGGGTGTGATTCCTCAAGCCGTTTGTGCTTCTCATTCAGAGCAATGTCTCGCGTGTTCCGAGGCCAAACAGTGTTTGTGATCTGGACCGGCTCTGCGTTTGTTTGAGATACTGAGGCGCTCTGAGTCAGAGGAGGTCACATTCACACGGCTCTGATGAGTCTGCTCCCTGCCTGCCTGAGCATGGAACCAGTCCTGAAGAGTTCACACACACACACACACACACTCACACACACACTCACACACTCACACACACACACACACACACACTCACACACACACACACACACACACTCACACACACACACACTCTCTCACACACACACACACACACACACACACACACACACTTTTATTCATATAAATACACATACACACGTACAGACTCTCTCACCACACGACTAAAAACTTACAACACTCAAATATTTAACCTACACACACACACACATGCACAAACACACACACCTACATCACACATAAAACACACCCCATGCACACAATAGACTGCCACACACACGCACACTCACACACTTACACACACACACACACACACACACACACACGCACACACTCTCCCACACACACACACACACACACACACACACACACACACACTCTCTCCCACACACACACACACACACACACACTCTCTCTCCCACACACACACACATCCTCCCCACACACAGATACACACACACACACACACACACACACACACACACACACACTGAAGCACACCCACACTGACACACACAAATACAAACTTACTGCACACGCAGGTACGCACACAGTTGCTCGCAAAACGTACATATAGTACTCTTGGCGAAATGACGGTAAAGCAGTTATAATTATACTGTCACAGTGTCATCTGCGTTTTTGCCAAGAAGAGACAGACTGGCAGACAGCTGCTAGACTGATTACAGTCTGCGGTTAGCGTGGCGTGACACGCCTGATATATCTCCGCAGTAATGATTTGGGAGTGGAGCCTTTGGGCAAGTTTAAGCCCCGTCCCTTTTAGCATCTCTTCACTGGGAGCTTCAGCCTGCCGACAGGCTTTCTGTAGGTTTCGGAAAAAGGAAAGCTGGCGACCGTGACCGCTCGACCGCAACCCCTCGACCGCGACCCCTCGACCGGTCGCTCGGACGTGCGCTCGCGCTGCGCGGCGGATAGTGTGGCGCCGGAGCCGCTAGCCTGCGGCCGCGACCCCGCGAGGCGCCGGTGACCGATTGGTGGGAACAGCTTTCACCGCACGGCGTGGGCCATCTACGGCCAGAGAGCATGATGGGATATGTCCTCCGGGGCGTGCGATGTGTGTCCCGGCTCTGGCCTCTCCCTTCGGTAACGCCATCTGTTTCGCCCGGTACGGCTCCATCGCGGGCCCAGATCTCACTGCGGACTGCTCCCCCCTCAGGCTGAATGCTCTTACTGCACTTTCACATGGTAACATGCCATTTTTTTTAAACAATAGCTAATTTTTCCAGGGTTACAAGACTGTACAAGACACACACACACACACACTTGTCAGTTTGTGCCCTACCCAAGCACGACCTTATCAGTAGTCTCACAGTAAAAAAAAAAACACTGTTGCATGTTCAGTTTGCCTTTTCCAGATAACTGTAATGTTTATGATGACTCATTGGAGCCAGCAGGGGCCCCACCACCCCAGAAAATCCTATGTTCTATTATTTTTGAGGCCCCCTGTAAGCTAGGGTCCTTGGAATCGTATTACCCCCCTCCCCCTACAGCACAGCAGCCAGACTGAAACTGTGTGATGAGTTCGTGTGTTTTCATGCATTTGCATGCGTGAAGGCAGAGCAGTAACAGAGAGGAGAAGCAGAGGTATGGGCAAGCTACAATGCCAACTGTACCTCAGATCAGAAAAATATTTTAATTGTTTATAACATCTTATTATTTTGCCTCTTTTATCCCAATGTAAGTTTTAATTGCACTGTGTTAGCCTATCCCCAAATGTAAAATAGGGAAGTTAATTATCGCAGTTATTGCTGGTCAATGAGTGTATTTTGTGTTTTGTTTCTCTACTTGTTGTTCTCTGAGGTGTCCTTACACTAGTGTAAAATAGACTTGACACTAGCGCGGTCTTCTTTAGCCTCAAATAAAATTTTTACTTTATAAACAAATCCCCTAAAGTCCCCAAAAAGCAAGAAAATGTTTCGTGTCAAGATAAATGGTCGTTTTTTTCCCACTCATCTGGCCTTTGAGAAGCTCCAGCCATTCCAGACAAATTAAGAAAGCACTTGTCATTTTCGTATTTAAAGGATGTCACCCCGTAGTCTGTCATTAGGAAACATGAGGCTTCTCTCCCTTTCAGCGGCGGGGAACGTCACACAGATTTCAATTTCAGCCATTTCGTGTGTATTTTTCATCTTTTCATATTTTTGCGAACCGGAGTGAATTACTGATGCGTGCGGAGTTCTTCATTTCAAGTCTGGCTCCGTTTGCTTTTGGCTTTGACATTTCTTTTTCTTTTTTTTTTTCCTCTCTCGCTTTTTAAATGGTAATATTTCCGAGCGAGTATCAGCCGGGTTTGGGGGAGTGGGGGTGAAGAAGGGGGGGGTGGTTGCAAACAAACAACATAAACAAAAGACCAGATGAAACCGAAGTTCCGAAGCGGCTCTGCCTCTTCCGAAGATGCCGCTGATCGCACCGCGGCAGGCGGCGCTGCCCGGGGGACCCCGATTCCGCTGAGCGCCCCCCCCCCCATCCCGCGGCTCGTCACCGCGCGGACGGGAAAAAACGCGCGCAATAAAAGTCCGTTAATTAACCGAGCGAGCGGCCGCTCGCAAACCTCGCTGTGCGAAGCTTCAACTCGACTGAAACGAGCTACGGAGGTCCGGTGAAAGTTCTGTCTCCAGAGCTTGCGGAACAGGATTATGAACGTAATCCCGCAGACGCGACGCCGATGGGATCTTTTCCATTGCCGGAGAAACGTCGTCGTCAGGCGGTTCGCCGGTCGGTGGAGAAAGAAGAGTGTCAAATTAGATAAGCCGAAATCATTAACCTTTTGTTAATGTTTTATAGTAATTGTGTTTTGGTTGCACGCTTCTTTTCACCTCTCTGTTTTTAGCCATACAGTGGGAGGAGTACGTGCTGGAGAGTCCGTCGTAGTCATGAAAACTATCAATCTCAGTCAATTACAATGCAGAAAACACTCGTTTACTGCCATGACATTCAGTCTACAAATCCGTTATAAGCTTTGACAATTCATGCTGCACCAACACTCGGTGGGAATGCAGATAAAATAAGAGTTTATGACCAGGTGATCTGTTGGCTCTCTCTCTCTCTCTCTCTCTCTCTCACACACACACAGGCTACTCTATCACACTAAAAATACTGATGGTTTTTACTGTCAATCTACATATTCATGTACAAATTCTGCAATTAACTAGAGTTACCTAACAGGAAAGACGGGTCAGAGGTCATGGGTTTGCTGGGGAGGGAGCTTCATAAAAGGCTATTGATGTAACTAAACAGTCCTCGTGTACTGTTCCTACAGATTCTACCTTGGCTCTGTACAGTGTGTCTGACTCAACACTAATCCCTCGCCCGCCTTCTGCAATAATGATTTACTTTTTTTTCTCCACAAATGTGAAAATCCCTTAAAAGCCTCCATTAGACACAGATATGAAACCACAGCTAAATGTGAAAATGGCCCTGGCGTAAAAACCGAGGCGCCCTTCTTCAAAGCTTCGTAAATTGTTTTTGAATCTTTTTTTTTTTTTTTTTTTTTAAAGACCACGCCAGGACAAACAGCAGCGGAGAGATTGATGCGCGGTCCGAAGGGTCACTGTAATCTCGAGTGTGATTTGAAGCTTCGGCCTGCCGTCTTTTTCTAGAATGTTCAGGGTGCGAAATAAAAGCTTTAAAGGGAGGATGATGGGAAAAAAGAGAAGCTCTTACTGAGAGGCCCCCGTCCACGCTCTCTCTCTCTCCCTCTCTCTCTCCCTCTCTCTCTCTCTCCCTCCCTCTCTCTCCTCTCTCTCTCTCTCTCTCTCTCTCTCTCTCTCTTCTCCTCTCTCTCTCTCTCTCCTCTCTCTCTCTCTCTCCTCTCTCTCTCTCTCTCTCTCTCTCTCTCTCTCTCTCTCTCTCTCTCTCTCCTCTCTCTCTCTCTCTCCCTCTCTCTCTCTCCCTCTCTCCCTCTCTCTCTCTCCCTCTCTCTCTCTCTGACGTAGGCGGCTGGGTTTCTTCGCGGTGGAGTTCTGATTCATGCGGCTTCCTGACAAGTCTAAATGAAGTCCTTGAGCAGTCCGGAGCGCAGGGCTTCTGCCGGTCCCAAAAAACCGCGCTGATTAACTGCGCTGAAAATCCGCTCTGTTTGCTCCCAGCTTGCATCGGGTGATATAACCGTCTCGCCCCCCCACCTTACCCCCAATGCCCAATGCCTGGCTGCTGGGACTCTGGCACTGCTGCCAGAAAGTGGACAGAGAACACTCCACCCCCTACCGTCACCCCCCCACATCCCCAACTGATACGCGGGTGTCCGTGGAAACCGCGGTTTCTCGCACATGACTTAGCATTTTTCTGCGTTAACCCTGCCAGCCATTTTTAGAACGAAGGCTTCTTTTTTCCCTCAGAGGGACCTCAGGCTTTAAGGGGAAAGAGTCTGATGCTGAGCTGAGTTCTGCAGCGGGAGCCTCATTACTAACGGCTGTCGCGTACGCCATGACAGTTTCGCTGGTGCGACCGAGGGGGTGCCTCTGCTGGAATGAAAACATGGGCGCTCATTTAGGACGTCAGTTACCGGGCTGATATCGCTGCTCTGATAGGGCAGCGTGGCCGATCGTTCTGTGTTTCACTGCTCTGATAGGGCAGCATGGCCGATCGTTCTGTGTTTCACTGCTCTGATAGGGCAGTGTGGCCGATCGTTCTGTGTTTCACTGCTCTGATAGGGCAGTGTGGCCGATCGTTCTGTGTTTCACTGCTCTGATAGGGCAGTATGGCCGATCGTTCTGTGTTTCAGCCACTGCCACTCCACAAGACCAGAAAAAAACAAACTTAAAAAAATAAAAAAAAACTACGAGAGGGCGTTTTCGAACCACGCGGGAACAACAGCCTGACAAGCCTCTAGCGAGCGCGCCCGTTTTTTCCGACGGCGCTCTCTCTCCGACCGCGTGCGGAAGGCCTCAGAAAAAAGATTCCCTTCCTCCTTGGGCTGGCCTCTCCTGGGATAGCCGAGGAAACAGATGCTTGTATTAATGTAGGCTGGTATTAGTAATCGTGAGATCGGGGTAGGAGCGAAAGTGACACATTGTATTAGAGTTACAGGTTTCATCATATCAGCCCGCTGGCCTCCGAAGCTGTCTGATCTCTGTGGTGCTGGGCAACATGTGGGTACGGTGGTAGTCAGTGGCGGGAGTGCATGTAGGTGATAGTCGGTTGGATTATATAATGTGGTGTGGTATGAGATGTTGCAGTATGTTATAGTTGTTATATGGATGTGATAATGTGGCTGTTTGCAGACAGAGTGTGTCAGTGGTGGTACATGGTTAGTAGGCAATACCACACTACTGTTTCAGACAGTGGTAGTGTGTTATATGGTGGTACTGTAGTATGGTATATGCCAAAGATGCTAGTAGTGTGATGTCTGTTGGTAGTATTGTGGATGCAGACAGTGGTAGTAAGGTGCAAGTTGTAATGTATTGATTGATGTATATGTACAGATATGGACAGTGTGGTATAATGGTGTGTTTAGGGGTATAAGTAGCTTGCATTGTGGTATAGGTTACAGATAGTGGCAGTGTGGTATATGATGGGAGTGTGTTGTGCAGTATGGTGGTATAGCTTACAGATACTGGCAGTGTGGTATATAATGTGAGTGTGGTATATAGTAGCTGTGCAGTATGGTGGTATAGGTTACAGATAGTGGCAGTGTGGTATTGTGGTATAGGTGGATAAGACTGTGCAGTTGGATGTATGGTCGAGTAGTGCAGTGTGTAGTTGTGCAGTATGGTGGTATAGGTTACTGATACTGGCAGTGTGGTATATAATGGGAGTGTGGTATAAGTAGCTGTGAGTAGGTGATAGGTTGTATGGTTGGTCAGATAGAGGCAGTGTGGTATATAGTGTTGGCTGGTTGGTCTCCGTCTGATTGGCTCTCGGTACGCGTGGGACGGGCGGGGCCCCACCGCCTGCCGCAGGCCCGGTGATGCGACATTAATGCGCCCTGCGTGCCAGGGCCCAGAATGCCCCTCTCTCCACTCGCCATCGATCCCCGCCCGCCCTACGCTTCCCTTCGCTCGTCCGGACCCGCGGGGGTCCGCTGTGCTCGGAGCGTGACCGCTTCGGCCCGAAGGGGACGGGGGGCGCCCCGTCCGGGCGGGGGGGTAGAGGGGCGCGCGCGTGCTCTGCTCTCAGGCGCTCCGCCCGTCTCATTGGCCGGTAAATAAACTCTGAACGGGCTGCTGTGTCGTTGGCAGGGCCGATGAAGCCTGCCGCCTCCGTGCTCTCTCACACCTTGCGCAATGGCGGCCGGGGGTCAGTTTGGAGACCTGCATGACGCACCGAGGCGCGTAACGAGGAGCCCAAGCAGACGCGCGGATCAGATTTGGGGGGGGGGGGTCACGCGGCTATCTGGGCTTTCGATGGCACGCCAACGCCGGCAGGGAACCCCGCGGCTCTCCTGCCCGCCGTCGGCCAGAACCCAGAACCCAGGGCCAAACAGATGGGAGGCGTGTCCGCAGCCCGCGCGCAGCACAGCACATCACCTAGACAACGGGACTGGACCATTCACGCGGTGTGCGCGGGGGGGCTGGGCGGAGGGAGGGGAGGGGAGGGGGGGGCTCATCAACACCGCGGCGGGTGGAGGGGGGGGGGAGGGGCGGGGGGAGGGGGTCAGAAGCAGTGCGCGAGCCGTCGAGGGTCTCGTTAGCGGACCAGAGCCGAAATAGCCCGGACATGTTGCCGGAGCCTCCTGCCGAGCGCTAGCTGCCAGAAGAGCGGTTATCAGGAGCGGCGACAGCGCTGGACCGGCCGGCAGGACCGGCGCAGGACCGGCGGAGGAGAGAGCGCAGCTCTGCTTTATCTGACAGCCCGGGCGGGACCTCCTCTCTCCGTCCGCCGGCTTGTGGGGGCAGAGTTCGGGGGGTTCGAGGGGTTGGGGATTATGTGCTGACGGGCCCTCGAGTCACCTGACCTTCCCACACCGGTTCACTCGGCCGCGGCCTTCGAGCAGAGCGATCGCCGCCTCCGTTCGCCTCGGGGAAACGCACGGAGGAGAGGCGCGTACGTTCCGCGGCCTTCTCGCCCTCCTCGGTCCGCCGGGCCGAGCCGAGCGTGGTCCAGGTGACCGTGAGCGCACCTCCTGGTCAGCGTCACGCAGCGGTGCCGGCGGTTGAAACAAAGAGAAGCTCTCCCTTTACAGGCGCACGTCGGGCCCCGCGGCCCCAGGCTGGGCCCCCGGCTGTTACCGTTCCCTGACCGTCCCCGCGAGCACGCGGGACCTGACGCAGCTGACCGCAGGACTCCTCCCCCTCCTCTCCCCCCAGGTACGAGGTTGGGTAGGAGCAGCAGCAGCAGCTGCAGTGTGGAGTGGTGAGGGGGGGTGACAGCTGTGTCTCAGGAGGCATAATTAGCAGTTACAAATTGCGGGAGTAAAAACAGTAAAAAATTAATAAAAGGCTGTTTTTTGAGGAGCGTGTGCGCAAGCCTTCCCGCCGCTGCTCGTTCCCGTCACCTGCGTGACTCGCCCCGGCCTGTTCCTGTCCGCTCCCGAGCCCGGGGCTCCCGGTAACCCGCGCCGGCGTCTCCTCGGGGCTCGCCGAAACGGGCGACGGGCGTCGTCTGCTCGCCGTCACCCGCCCGGCGGCCGCGTGAGAAGCCCACGGCGGATTTCGAGAGCTGCACCGGCGACCCTCCCCCCTCCCTCCCCCCCCGCCCCCCCCCCCCACACCGCTCCTTGGAGTTCTCCTCAGCCTTTGATGATGTGCAAAACAAAAAGCACCTAAAAACCCCGCAGTGGCTGCTCTGTTTTTATTCATGTGCACCGCCAGCACCGCCCACCGCCCACCGCCCCCACCGCTGCGTGTGTTCCTCTTGTTCTCCCGCCGTCTGAAATACAGTTCTCTCCCTCTCACCCTCTGTTCTTTGATCTCGAGGTTTACTCCTCCATCTTAGAGCAAACCTCCAGAGACAAAGGGGCTCTACCTGCATGATGTGTGTCTCCTAGCTCACTCAAATATAGTCCTAATCTCAACTCACCCAAACAGTCTTAATCTGAGCTCACACAAACAGCCTTAATCTGAGCTCACACAAACAGCCTTAATCTGAGCTCACTCAAACAGCCTTAATCTGAGCTACTCAAGAGGCTTAATCTGACTCACACAACAGCTTAATCTAGAGCTCACCAAGCCTTAATCTGAGTCCACAACAGCTTTAATCTGAGCCACACAAACAGCTTAATCTGAGTTCTCAAACAGCTCTAATCTGAGCTCACTCAACAGCCTTAATCTGAGCTACACAAACAGCAGTAATCTGAGCTCACCCAACAGCCTTTCTGAGCCCCAAAACGCCTTAACTGAGCTCCAAACAGCCTTAATCTGAGCTCACTCAAACAGTCTTAATCTGAGCTCACCCAAACAGCCTTAATCTGAGCTCACCCAAACGGCCTTAATATGAGTTTGTACAGGAGGTTTTAATTCAACTTCACCTAGATTTTAGACCTAGACACCTGGTCTTAATCTGAGTCCACAGACAGTGTTAATCTCAGCACTAGTTAACAGCCTGCAGGAACACAGAGGCTCTGACTGGTAGCTCCTCTCTCATTAGCTTGCACACCTGGTGACCTCGGCAGGCACGGATATGCCTTGCATCGCACTACCATTTCCCATACAGGCGGATTCCAAAGTCTCTGATTATCATCTCTTCAGCAGCGGAGCAAGCGGGTGAATAGTGAGGGCGCCCCGCAGGACGAGCCAAGGCAATTAACCCGTCCTCTTCGCCCAGGACGACGCCGCTGAGGCAGCCCTGCTCCCAATAACGGCCAAGGCAATTGGTTCCCGCTCAATTTGTCTGTCCTGCGGCGCGCCTGGTGCCGCCTCGATGTCCACGGCGCATCTCTCTCCCGGAAAGTGGAGGCGACCGGTTTGGACCGCGTCTCTCTCTCTCCGATAAAACGGACGAGCGACGCCTACTTCTACCGTTTAATTTAAGAGCGGAGGGGCGGCGATAAAATAAAAAATAAAACAAAATAAAAAAACGCGCCCTTCCTGGTTCCCGCCGTGGTAACCTTCGGTGTGAGGGGCCGAAGCAGCCCAGTGGCTGTCGCCGTGATTAATCATGCTGCCGATGCAGGGGGCTGCTGAGACGGTTTTTCCCCCCCCCTCCCTGTTGAAAAATGTGCGTCCCTTACGGCGTCTTTTACAGTGAGATCAGCCGTTTTTTCGGAGTGCGTCGCCAGGCGATGTGAGTCGGGCTGTCAGGCGCCGTCGAGCGGACGCCGAGGTCACGTGTCACACCGGGGCCCGTCTGACGCGCCGGTTTCGAATGCGTCGCGGAAACAGGACGCGCGGTGTCTCGTGGTCGCACGCGCCTTTTTGTGACGGCCCCCCGAACGCGCGCGGCGGGGGCCGGGCTTCGCGTTCATGGCGGCGACGGCGTGTCGTCCGGGGGGGGGAGGGGAGAAAGCGCGGGCGCGGGCTGATGAAACAGAGAGGAGCGGGACTGATCCCTGCGCCTCCTCCCCTGAACGAGGCTCCCTGAAACCTGAAACCCGGCGGTTCGTCGTTCGCACCTGACCCCGCCCGCTTTCATCGCACGCTTTTAATTTGTGTTCCCTAATTAGAAAACCGCACCACTCCTGTAGCTTAAAGGGTCTGGAGAGAGAGAGAGAGAGAGAGAGAGAGGGACAGAGAGACAGACAGAATTAGATGCATCAAGAGGAGAGAAAAAAAAAGTTGACGGGTATTTTTAGGCCGTATTAATTTCAGACATCCACGGGAAGTCTTGTCCGTCTGTTTGAAATCTCTGAATCTTCTGTTACTTAATTAAATTCTAAATGGACTCAGATGATAAATTCAGCCCCCCCCCCCCTTCCCCTTGCCTCTAATCATGTTCTGATGAATCAGTCACTAATCAGCGATGGCGGGAGAGGAACTCTGATGTATCGTTTTGTCGGGGGGAGAGGGGGGGGGGGACCCGGGGGGGACCCGGCAGCCGCGGGCCCCTGGGGCTCCGGGCCCCCTCCACGGGTCCGTGCGGGCGGAGACTGAAGACTGTTCTGTCGTCATGGCGACTCTGAGGGAGGAGCCTGATCTTTTTGAACTGCGGGCACAGCGGGTGAGAGTTGGGGGGCAGACTGGCCCGGTAATAAAGGCGCATAGAGGCCGGACTGGCGGCTGCCATGTTTGGGTGCTTGGGCTGTGGGTTTTGCTGAAGGAATCGGTAGGCTTCATCATGCCCTGCAATCTGTGATGTCATTGTTGATGACCGCTGCTTCTTATCCTGATTGACAAGCTGTAGGTCGCAAGCGGCACATACTCATGTATGCACAAGCACACACACATGCTCACGCACGCACATAAACACACACACATACATACACTCTCTCTCTCTCTCTCTCTCACACACACACACACACTCTCACACCACACACACGCACACACACACACACACTCTCTTTTATTTTCCCAGATTTTATAAAAGGCAGAGGTGTTCACTTGCATAACAGTCATTTCTCACGCCGCGTTTGGCTCTGCAGTGACTTTGCGAACGTGTGATGTCAGAGGAGCGTTCACAGACCCGGGCTTTTAGACGCCGTGCTTTTTATGTTTGGAGGTGAAGGCACCGGTCTCTGAAGATCGCGCCGTAATCTTGTGCTAACGCGGCGGTGCGAAAGAGCTGCCCGATTGGTTACCCGGGCTCGGAGCGGCTGGCGGGCGGGCCCCCAGGCGGGCCCCCAGGCCCGGCACCCATCCCGATCCAGCCGCCTTCATCCCCGCCGCCGCGTCCCGACCACCACAAACGGCGCACCGGCGGCGAGAGCTCCATTTCACTGGCCAACCGTGCGGAAGAACCAGGCCTTATTTATCTCCGCAAAGAGCAGGCGCTCTCAACCAGATCGACCAGCGCACGACAAAAACAACTTTTTACTTTTATTTTCTGTTAGTTTCAGAGCTTCACGCGGAGCGATTCCAATTTGAAATCGCACTGTGAAATTCTTGGTAGGGTGGGGGGGGGGCAGGAGAAGAATTTTGTAAAAACAGAAAGCTACATGATGAATGTGAGAAAGACGCTTCTTTGACACGCGGCGAAGAGATGTCCTCCTCTGCGGCAGCCTGGCTTCTGACTCCTGAAAGGAGAGCCCCAGAGACATGGGGATGTCCGAGGGAGGTGGCCCTGATCCCGATCAGCTCGCGGACATCTGCTCCTGAGCTCCTCCCACCAGGACAAGCGGCGAGGCGGCCTTCGGTCCGCTGCTCCCGCCTGCCGGGGATCAGTCACGTGATCGGAGGACTCTCCTGCTCCGCCCGCACGCGGTGCGCCCTCGCCTGGCCTTTAACCCTTTGAAGAGTAGGCTTTTTTTGAGCTGTTATTTTCTAAATTCAGAAGTCAGTGTTCTAGAACTCCATCGCTTTCAGTCACCAGCGGTGATCGTGACATCAGCAATAGAATGTTCGGTCCGGATGTCTGAAGCGGTTTGGCGGTCGGTTCCCGGGGCGACGGCGGAACCTGCGGACGGCTGTGCGCGTCGTTCCGTCTCCACAGCGGCAGTGGGCACACCGAACGCCGCATCGCCCTCGACTGTAACCGCAGGCGGGAAACAAAACCGCCGTCTCTCTCCGCCCCTCTGGCAGTCTCGTTTTTCGCTCGCTCATTTAGAAAATGCTTTATTGCCGCAACATAATACAAGCACGCTTTGCCAAGGCGTAACCACCAATCAATGAAAACCAAAGAACGCAAGATCAATTAGTCATATCTTCACAGGCAGAAATAACTAGTAATAAGAATAATTGAGATTACTACAATTAGTCTCTCTTTGTTTCTCTTTGATATTCCAATGGAACTGTCTGGCTTCATTCTCTCTCTTCCTCTGTTAATTCCTGTAAGCACGCGCGTGCGTGCACACGCATTTAGGTACGCCGTATTCTCATCCAGAGGCAGCCCCTTTGAAAAACGGGGCGCGGGGGGAGGGTTGGCATTTGCGGGGGCGACATAGCTCAGGAGGTAAGACCGATTGTCTGGCAGTCGGAGGGTTGCCGGTTCAAACCCCGCCCTGGGCATGTCGAAGTGTCCTTGAGCAAGACACCTAACCCTTAACTGCTCTGGCGAATGAGAGGCATCAATTGTAAAGCGCTTTGGATAAAAGCGCTATATAAATGCAGTCCATTTAGCAGACACCCATCCAGAGCTATTTTTTTTAAACACAGTAATGCACTTCGCTCAAGGGTACAATAGCAGTGGCCTTCCTGGGATTTGAACCTGCAGCCTCTCTCCATTATAAGCCCACTTCCTACCCTTTGTTCTGCTTTGCCACGTTTGGCCCAGTCTGTGAGCGCCACATCTGACTGAGGGAGAGATGGGTCTTTCCCTGCCTGCCTGCCTGCCTGCCTGCCTGCCAGCGCGCACAGGCCTCTTCCAGATGAAGCCATCTGTGTCACGATGGTTCTTAATCACTTTTATCTCTGTCCCATCACCGTAAACTCAGTTTAATATGATTCCGACCAAATCCCTCATTTTTTATTTTAACCTCAATCTCAGTCTCAACCATAACCTTAATTTAACAATTTTGACCAAATCCCTTTCTTAAATTTAAACCTTAATCTCAGTCTGAACATGACCTCATTTTAATAAAATCCTTAATCTTAACCTTATTCTTCGACTTAACTATAGCCAATCATTTTTTCCTTAAAATAATCTCAATCTTTTTAACCTTAACTTTCATTTCAGTTTTGACGGTAACTTTAACTGTCACCTTTACCTTCTCCTTAATTTGAGTCTTTCTCTTGCTTTGAATGTCAGGAAGTCTCTCAGCCTCCTCCTGGCTCCCTTCCTGCTCTCTGAAGGAGGTTTAGCAGCGTGGTGTAGTGGTTAGAGGAGAAAGGTCCTGAGTGAGCACTAGGGTTTTGCCCTTGAGCCATCACCAAAACTTTTCTTCAGCAAATTCCCAGCTGTAAATACCCAGCCGTTAAATGTCCGGCAGTACATTGCTAGAGGCTTATGTGCCCAGCAGTAAATACCCAGCTCTTTAAATGAGTAATATGCGTTAAAGGAGGGTAAATTAAAGAAGAAAAATTTGCAATGTAGGCCACTCCATATGAACGCATCAGCTTTGCCAATGAGTGCAATTAACAGGCTGTCAAAGTTTGCATGTGACTTGCATGGGAGCACGCTGTTCTCAGTGTGCCTTTGCTTTGTTTATATATATAAATGCACAATACGAGCGAGTGCAGTTGAGGTGACCGTTAAAACAGTGGCGTCCGTTAAAAATCCCGCGATCTCCCGCGGTACGCCCGTGAGGTAATGCGGAGCTCGGAGTCGCGCGAGCGCGTCAGAAGAGGCGGCGGTGTTGGGACCGCGGGCGAGCCGCGCCTCCCGCGCGTTTATTAAACGTCTCGTTCGGCGGCGGCGGCGGCGGCGGGGGATTCGCGCTCCGTCGCGTCGTCCCCGTCCCACCCGTCTCATCGCCGAGCCCGCGAAGAAAGTTTTACCGCATCGGTGCTGTATTGCGACGTCTCCATGGCAACAAACGCGGCCCAGGTACGGCGATGGGGAGGAGCGAACGGCAGGCTGAGTCCGCGCCGCTGGGGAAGACGCGTTCGTAAGTACGAGTCAACAAAGGAATCACGTGGGTGAATTAATGTGTGTCGGAAGACAGGCGTACTGCTGGGATCTGTGTGTGTAGCTCTACATACACTGAATCTTCATACACAGGCGTACTGCTGGGATCTGCGTGTGTAGCTATACATACACTGAATCTTCAGACAGCTTGAGCTGTGATTCCTCACCCTTCCCTTACCCTTTAAACGGCATGTAATTTAATGGTGCGTTTGCTTTTTATACATTGTGATTTATCTCAACAAATGTGTTGATGTCAGTTTTGAACAGAGGTGGGAAATCCAGGTTCAGAAAGTAATTATTTCCAGTATATCCTTTGTTCCAATCACAAGGATTTGGTAATTAGCACCATTTTTTCAGAGGTTAGAACTAATCAGTGAAATCAGGGTTCATGGGTAGAAGACACACATGGCAGGGCTTTTACTCTCTGACCCTTCAGCGTTCGTCCTCTAACAGTGCAATTTGCACAAATGCGTGCCTTATTGACCAAATGAGCTGGCTTGATCTGTAAAAAAACCATTCCTGCTACAGGATGTGCCGTTGGGAGTTAGAGGTTGCCTTTGGATTCGGGCCATGTGCTTCATCTCTGAGCTGAGGACCAGACCAGGTGTTTAATGAAGCCTTGCAAATCAACTCTGTAACTGTGTTTCAAGATCACGCACTCACTCACTCACACACACACAGCTATGTCCTCACAATGTTGCTGCCATGTAGCGGCAGTGTTACAACGTTGACAAAACATTCCAGTGACATTGCGAGGACATTCTGTGTTTATTTGGGAAGCCATGCACAGCTCAGTTGGTTAATAAAGTTAACTTCTGTGGAAGGCTGCGGCCACTTCCCCGGCTTCCTTTCTGATGCAATGCAATGTTCAATGTCAAACCGTTATTGTGGCATTTAGCTAATGCGGAATATGGAACTGGCTGAATTGTAATTGCGTGGAGCTTGGTAATTGGATTTGCACAGTGCGATTAAACAAGCCTTTCCCCCGGTTTAACTGAATTATTTCAGGGTATGACTGGAAATGGTTTTTCACGGTGATCATGGCCATGCGATGCATCACCGACATGTGTAATACGTTATGTTTCCCGCAGAAGGAAGTTAATGTCAGCATCTCGATGTCCCGTTATTTGAAGGTCGTGACGACCTTGAGAGAGCCGCACTTCGTGTATTTGCTGTCGCTGGGTTGTTGTGGCACAGCTCGTTCGTCTGGCCCCATCGTAGAGGATGCAGGGGCAGGATTCGCCCGATCACATGACCTAAACATGGAAACATGCGACCATAGTGATTAACGCGTCTGCCCACGCGTCCTCGGTCCTCTGTCAAAGAAAGAAGCCGGTGATTCATCTGCTGAAGGAGGCATCAGCCTACATAGAGCGCCCAAGTTAACGCGCTCTTGGGAATTGTGTCTTAAGCGTGGTTGTTGTTTTTTTAAACGTTGCGGTTTATAAGTGATTGTGACTCGGAGACGGCGGAGATTAATCGGGCTGAACCGAATCGAAACGAGCGGTCCTCATTGGCCAGCCAGATCAGATAGGCCCCGCTGCAGTAGCTAAGGCTAGAGAGCGCAAGATTCTCCGCCTCTCGTCCGAGTCTCCACCCCGCCGGGCCTGCGCCTCGTGAACTTTGCGCCGGGATCTCCTTCTACCTGCTGCTCGATTGCTGCGGTACATAAAAGGAAGAAGAACATTATTGTGCGAAGAGGAGCAGTCAGAGATTTAAGGGGGGGGGGGGGGCTGCGTGGGAGTTGCTTTTTTGCCTGGCAGAGGGATGATAAACCGGAAGCTATTGCAGTCATTGTTTGAGCTAACTCTGACGGACGGCTCGCGTAGCGGTTAGCTCGCGTAGCGGATAGCCCGCGTAGCCGGCCCGGTGTTTTATTATGCGTTTATATTGGAGGAATCGCGCGGCACAGGTTCGTAATGAACTTTGCATGCCCCGTTCACGGGCTCCCCCCGCGGAGCAGGGTCTGGTTATCCCTCACGCCAACGGGCCGATTTAAGCCCTACGGCCGCCGAGAGGGAGGCGGAGTCGCGGTCTATGACGGCGGTGACACCGACGCGCGACTGGTCCCTCTGTCCCAGACGCTGTCCTTCCGCCCTGAGACAGAAACGGGGTGGTTATATTCCCCCCAAAAAAGTCCTGTTCGCATAGGCGGTCATAAACACTGGGTCAAATTCAGATTAAAAAATGGGAATGCAGGGGTCATTATCAAACAGATGGACAAATACCAAAAACACGGGGTATTTTCAGACAGACGGACTGTAGTCATGTTCACACAGACAGACAGACAGAAAGACTGACAGGGCCACTTTATTTGTGCGCCTCCTGCTGGTACCGGAGAGGAGTGCATCCCTTCAAGACTGAAATGAGCTCTCCCTGCTCAATTAGGGCTGTTTTATTAAAGGATTGTTTGTATTTATAATCTGAACAGAAAGCCACAGTAATTTGAAGAACCTGGACCACTCAGCACTGCTGTTTTAAGTGCAATCACTTCAGTAAATATGTCAATTATTGTGCTGTGTGTGTGCGAGTGTGTGTGTGTGTGCGTGCGTGTGTGTGTGTTTCTAACAGGGGTAGGTCGGCTGTGTGTTTCAAACCCCAGCCCTCACCGTATGCATGGAACAAGATGTTTTGTAAATTTTGCAGCTTGAGTTAAACATACCCAGCTGTAGGGGACTAATCACATTTATTCAAGTTCCTGGGGGTGGCACCTCCTAAAGTAAGCATTTCTATGTCTGTGTGTGTGGGTGTATTGTGCACATGCGTGTACGTGTGTGTGTGTGTACGTGTATGTATGTGAGTGTGTGTGTGTGTGTGTGCGTGCACGTGTGAGTGTGTGTGTGTGCAGATGGACACAGGGCTGCTTGGCAGGGCTCTGTTCTGTCCGCGATGTGTGTAGATTAGAAGAAAGGACTTTCAAACAAGGCTGGTGGAAACCACTACTTATCCACTCATTGCCGAACAAATTTTTGTTTTAATTCATGTGGAATGATTTCCATGTGAAGCGCAGATTGGTTGTCCTCATTGGGAGCGTTAAATCTGATTATGGCATCCACTCTGTCCAGAGTGCACAGTGCTAATGTTTGGTTACACAAGTGTGAAATGAATTAACTTTCCCAGAAAGCACTGCCGTTTTCTGAGAGCAGGCACAGTCGGAGTTCTCATTTTTTTTTGGCACGGCACACCGACGTTTGCCGAATCCCGACGGCGAGTCTGCCCGGCGTCGGCCGTCACAGGGAGAGAAACTCAAGCCCGGCGAAGGAAAGGGATCCGCCGCCGACGGCGTCTCTTGATGGCGACGGCACGCTCGCGGCGCGCTCGCGGTTCCCACGAACGAAGCCCGTCTGGAGAAAGGCGCTTCACGTGAACTCGCCAGATGAACGCCGCCCTCGCTGGCAGCGGGACGGCCTTCTGAAAAGGGCGGCGCGTTTCTTTTGTTTTTTTTTTTGTAGGGCTTCCGTTTTCCTGGGGATGCCTGATTTGACTCGTGAAAACGGAAGAACGGAAGATGACAGCTTGCATCTGCCGGTGGTTTGAAAGCGCTTTTGAGGGAGCAGCTGCTTTGGCTCGCCTTGGCCCTGCGCTCTCAGTCTGAGGGCCACGCGTGTGAAAATCAATGCAAATAACAAAACCACAGATAACAAAACTACACAACAAAAATACATGTAACAAAACTACAGATAACAAAACTACAGATAACAAAACCACAGATAACAAAACCACAGATAACAAAACTACACATAACAAAACTACAGTTAACAAAACCACAGATAACAAAACTACACATAACAAAACTACAGTTAACAAAACCACAGATAACAAAACTATAGATTACAAAACCACAGAAAAAAAAGAGGCGACACGTTTCCTTTGTGGAAAGTTTTCCGTAGACTGGTTAGGTGGGCTTTGTATTTGAATAAGGACCCTAAGACAGAAGGCTCTTTAGGCTTTGTATTTGAATAAGGACCCTGAGACAGAAGTCTCTTTAGGCTTTGTATTTGAATAAGGACCCTGAGACAGAAGTCTCTTTAGGCTTTGTATTTGAATAAGGACCCTAAGACAGAGGGCTCTTTAGTGAGTCGTCTCGCGCACGGGGAGTGTCCCTTTAGCCGTCGGCCTCGGGTGTGTGATTTTGGGGGGGCGGGGGATTACGGATCGGCGCGGGAAGTCTCTGATCCGGAGACCCTCGGGGGCCTTCTCGCTAAGCGCCCGTACGCTTAGCATCCGTCATCCGTCCTCTCGGTTAAAAACGAGCGCGGCGTTTCACCTGAGCGGAGCCGGGGCCCGTCGCTATGGCGACGCGCTGCGAAGCCCGCACGCATTCGCTCCGGCTTTTTTGAATCTCTTCTTTACCCGAAAGAAGCGGGATCTGTAGTGAATACCTAATGTGAAAAGAAAAGAAGCAGACAGCGGTTTTTTGAATCTCGCGTTTTTAGCACGTCTGTCGCCTCAGCCTCCAGGCGCCGCGCGGCGGGAACGCGCCACCGCGGCGCAGGCTGCAGCAGGGGGGAGTCTAAAGGCCGTTTGAGCTCCGGAGCTGCCTCCCCGGGGCTCTGCGCTGGGGAACTGTTCCTCGTGGCTGCCGCTGATATGAACCCGAGGCCTCCGGGGGGAGGGAATACCGAGCGGAGTCGGCGTCAACTATCTTTTTTTTTTTCTTTCTTTCTTTTTTTTGGGGGTTTTGGGGTCACCTCTGTGTCATCCACATGTGCACACCAGCTGAACCAGGTGAACCAGTGACTATATCACACCTACAGTCTATTAAGTACTACAATTTAACCAGTGACTGTTTTACACCTACGGACCATTTAGTGCTACAGGAGAACCAGTGACTATATCACATCTACAGTCTATTCAGTACTACAAATGAACAAGTGACTATTTCACACCTACAGGTAACTCCAGTGCTACAGGAGAGCCAGTGACTATTTCATATACACAGTCCATTCAGTGCTAAAGAACAACCAGTGTCTATTTCACATCTACAGTCTGCTGCAGAAGAACCAGTGACTATTTCACACCTACAGTCCATACAGTAACTGCACAAGAGCCAGTGACCATTTTATTTCTACAACACATTCCCTGCGAGAGCTCGTGGCAATTGGAGGTGAAGCATCTGTCATCACCTCAACCACGAAGGCAACCGCTAACGTGTGGGCATGTGGCGCGCCGTTGGGCAGAGAGAATGCGGCAGTACCCCGGGGGAATCCTGGCTGACTTAACCCACCCTGCCCCGGAGGTACAAATGCGTTCGTGTCCCAACGCCGCTGAGTCCCGGGCGCGGCTGGCGAGGACGCAGCCGCGGCTCTCGGAGCTATGCCCGCGCGTTCGCCACGCGTGCCGTCGCCGACCTACACCGCTCGAGAAGTCGCTCGCGCCCAAGATCGTCCTTCGAGGCGCTGTGGTTTTTTGCCAAAACCGGCCCCGCTTTCCGTGAGCATTTTCACACATATTGGGCACGCCACCGTGGGCTGCGCTCACATGGTGTTTAAAACGGGCTCAGAGGGCGGGTAAGCTGTGTGGGTTGCGGGCAGCTCCTCTGTTTACTGGCTCGCGTTAGGGGAGGCACCCTCGATTTCGAGAAGAGAACGCCCGACGACTCCCTCGTGCGCCGGGACGTTCTCCAAAAAAAGCCGCGCGCCGCGTTTGGACGCCGCCACCGGGCCGACTCCCACGGTAAGCCCTCGTCTTCGACGTCGCCGCGGACGACTCCGACGGGAGGGGTAAAAATGATTTTGGGAACGGGGATAAAAAGCGGGAGCGTGTTCTATTTCTGAGGCCTGTGTTGGCAGGGAGCGGCTCTGGCAGGGCGGTGGAAGCCGAACGCGCCGTGGCTCTCCGCTCACCGCTCGCTCGCGCGGGCCCCAGCGACAGATGGTCTCCGATTCCCCGCGCCCCTCCGGCAGGCCCCGGGGCCCCCGCGGAGTTTCCGAGGCCCATCTCCACGTGTCTCTGAAACGGGGCGACCATGGGACAGGGGGGTGTCCACTCTTTCCTGCCCACCGGCCGTTTGTTATTCTCTGTATTTGTGCTTTCAGAAGCATAATGGTAAACGGTAAATGGACTGCATTTATATAGCGCTTTTATCCAAAGCGCTTTACAATTGATGCCTCTCATTCGCCAGAGCAGTTAGGGATTAGGTGTCTTGTTCAAGGACACTTCGACACGCCCAGGGCGGGGTTTGAACCAGCAACCCTCCGACTGCCAGACAGTCGGTCTTACCTCCTGAGTTATGTCGCCCCGTGATGGTGAAGCCATGAATGCAGCGTCCCGCACAGTCGTATCTGTGTTGCCCGGCTCTCTCGCTCTCTGAACTAATCATTATACAACCAGTGACTATTTCAGATCTACAGTCCATTCACTGCAACAGGAGAACCAGTGACTATTTCAGATCTACAGTCCATTCACTGCTACAGGAGAACCAGTGACTATTTCAGATCTACAGTCCATTCACTGCTACAGGAGAACCAGTGACTATTTCAGATCTACAGTCCATTCACTGCTACAGGAGAACCAGTGACTATTTCAGATCTACAGTCCATTCAGTGCTACAGGAGAACCAGTGACTATTTCAGATCTACAGTCCATTCAGTGCTACAGGAGAACCAGTGACTATTTCAGATCTACAGTCCATTCACTGCTACAGGAGAGCCAGTGACTATTTCAGATCTACAGTCCATTCACTGCTACAGGAGAACCAGTGACTATTTCAGGTCTACAGTCCATTCACTGCTACAGGAGAACCAGTGACTATTTCAGATCTACAGTCCATTCACTGCTACAGGAGAACCAGTGAATATTTCACACCTACAGTCCATTCAGTGCTACAGAAGAGCTAGTGGCTATTTCACACCTACAGTCCATATGGTAGCTACACGAGAGCCAGTGACCATTTTATTTCTACAGCACATACCAGTGAGAGGCTGACCAGCTATCCGGCTGCTGGCCGACCAGCTAGCTAGCTAACATGCTAACACATTAAAACACACTACTGTGTACATTGCTAGCTGGCTAGCTGAAACCCTTTCACGCGTGGACTGATGCGAAGCTATCCGTGATTGTGAACGGATCTGTGCGATTGGAACCGCGAGACCCGCCACCGCGCAGAGAAACCGCTCTCCCGTCCCCCCGCCGCGCGGCCGCCGCGGAGGCTAAGGAGCCGCGGCATTTTGCGCCCCGCAGAGCCCCTCCCCGGGGAGGGAAGGCAGGGTCTCTAATGAGGCCGAACTGGCGGTAACGACGTCTGAAAGCCCCGTCCTCAGCGGGCACGGCGCACAGGAGCAGAGCGCTAATTGGCGGCGCGTCCGTTGCGTGCGGATGTTTTGATAGCATCATCCTGAAAAGGCCGTGTAATAATGGGGCTTATGTAATTTAATAACAGGACCACAGTCCGCAATGGGGGGGATTGAGAGAGAGAGAGAGAGAGAGAGAGAGAGAGGAAGAGAGCAAGTGACAGAGTGAGGACTGGTCTGCCTTTTACACATGATACCATTGGACTGTTTATAGCTGTTATTGGAGAGGAAGAAGCCCCCAGGTTTGCATTAGGACCGTGTTAACAGTGTCCCGTAATGTCCAAATAGTCCCACACCAGCCTTTCTCCAGCTCGTTTAATTTGGGCTGCTGGTGTGAGTCAGATTCATCGCTTCTTTATGTCTGTTCTGCCTCTTTCTCAGTGTAAACAAACAAACAAGTTATTGTTACTGCCTTTAAATTTCAGTGGAAGCCTATCTGTCTGACAGTCAAGATTTAACAGTAATTAACTGTGGGAATGTGTTGTACAGGTGTCTCTCTCTCTCTCTCTGGCAGGGACTGAAAGTGTGGTTCTTGACGGCGCTGTCCGTGGTGCTGATCCGGTTTTCACACACCTTGTTGCGCCGCGCAGTTCCTGGGTCCAGGCCACACGCGGTGCATGCTGGGATATCCGCCCGCCGGGACACGGCGCTGATGTTTGCAAAACAGCGTTTGACTGCTTTAGGCCAGTTTGATTTTGGCATGACCTGACTACTTCCATCTGCTGGGACATTCGTGAATGAAACGTGGGATTATCGTGGCTATAGAAACATCCGACACACGGAGAACAGTTTGTGCAAACATTTGCATAAAACTAGAAAACAGTATTCAGTAACAGTCTTTCTAGTAATGTAAACTCTGAAGAAATCTGGGGCCTTGATTTGCTGGTTATTATAGTTGTTTGCTGATACACAAAGGGAATGTGTGATTGGCTGGTTTAATATAATTGTTTGCTGATACTGTGAGCACACGCGTGACTGGATAATCTGCCCCACGGGGAGAGGAGGAGGAGGAGGAGAAGTGGGTGGCCAAAGTCTTCCGGGCCAGATATTTTCTCTGAATACATATGCAGATCGGAAAAATACAACCGCAGATTCACAAGCTACCGTTCGTACCCTACAGCATATAACGTGTGTATGCATGTGTGTGCGTGTGTGCATGTCAGTTTGTGTGCCTGCACGTATAGTATACAACTGTGTGCGCGTGTGTGTGTGCACATCTGTTCTATGTGCTTGTATGTCTGTGTGGGTGTGTGCGTGCGCACACGTGTGCTATGTGCTGTGTGTGTGCTATGTGCTGTGTTTGTGTGTGTGTGTTTGTGTGTGTGTGTGTGCATGTGCATGTGCTTTGTGCTATGTGTGTATGCGTGCGGGTGAGAGTGTGGAAACACATCACATTTTAAGCACAGACCGCCTCTGGATTTAGACAGAAAAGGTGCAAAGATTTCACACGTTCCTTCATCTGCATCAGAAGTTGCAAATTCTATTTAAGCAAGCAGCACACCTTCAGTTTCCACATATAGTCCCCTTTATTATGCAGTAAGCATTATTCTCACGCCTTATCAATTGTGTTCCAGTTAACGGCAGTTTTGGAGGACAGTTCTTCGTCTGAACAATGCAGTTTGGACGCCTTGTGCTTTTTGCTTTTAATCGAGGCCCGAGAAATCTTGAATGCATACGTTAGAATTTATGTTCAGAAATTCATGCCGCCGCAAGGCTATTTATTCATGTGTAGCCGTTGGTTCTTCCTCTGTTCTCTCGGACCTGTGGCCCGTGCATTATGGGACGGCATAAAGACGTAAATAAAAAGGGACGTGAATCCATAAATCCTCCCCCGTTTTGTGGGGCTGACTGCCTCCCCCCCTCCACTCGGAGGCACACGAGGGCTCTTTCAGCCCCGCGTTTGGCTTCATGGCAAATTAACTTGGAATAAACCTTTCCAAACACGTGCGGCTGGACGGGTGCGCGCTCTCGTGTGTAAATGAATTGGGAGTAAACCTTTTTGGGCTGTGCGTTCATTTCTGGCGTGCGGCTTGTCACTCAAACACTGAATGATGCATGTCCCATCTCCTGTGTGCATTTATGTGTGTGCGTGTCTGCATGTGCGTGTGTGGGGTGTACGTGTGTGTGTCTGCATGTGCGTGTGTGGGGTGTGCGTGTGGGTAGGTCTGCATGTGCGTGTGTGGGTGTGCGTGTGGTGTCTGCATGTGCGTGTGTGGGGTGTGCGTGTGTGTGTCTGCATGTGCGTGTGTGGGGTGTGCGTGTGTGTGTCTGCATGTGCGTGTGTGGGGTGTGCGTGTGGGTAGGTCTGCATGTGCGTGTGTGGGGTGTGCGTGTGTGTAGGTCTGCATGTGCGTGTGTGGGGTGTGCGTGTGTGTGTCTGCATGTGCGTGTGTGGGGTGTGCGTGTGTGTAGGTCTGCATGTGCGTGTGTGGGGTGTGCGTGTGTGTGTCTGCATGTGCGTGTGGGGTGTGCTGTGGTGTGTGGGTGCATGTGGTAGGTCTGCATGTGCGTGTGTGCGTGTGCGTGTGTGCATGCATGTGCGTGTGTGGGTGTGCGTGTGCGTGTCTGCATGTGCGTGTGTGGGGTGTGCGTGCGTGTGTGGGTGTGCTGCGTGGGTTGCGTGTGCGTGTGCGTGTGTGGGCTGTGCGTGTGCGCGTGTGGGGTGCGTGTGTGTAGGTCTGCATGTGAGTGTGTGGGGTGTGCGTGTGGGTAGGTCTGCTACTCCTCTCCTTACTCTGAGCATAAGCATGAGAGCTACTGACAGCCAGCTACAGTACTTGCAGGCGGGCAGAGAAATTGTAAGTGGCACCTTCTCATCTCACTTCACCGGCTTCCTGTTACAGCTCACCTCACGTTTAAAGCCTCTGTACTTGCCTGCAGGGCAGCGATTGAAAAAGAAAGAAAAAAAAACTCCCCCGCACCTCCAATCAATCTTCAGACCTTACATACACCCCGGCCGGGTCTCTCTGTTCCACAGCCTCAAGGCACCTGGCTCTGGCTGTCCCCTCTCTCTGCGTGGTCACTCCCAGTAATAATGGCTGTGTGTACTGGCCCACAGTGGAGCCACCTTCCCAGTGCTCAGGACCGCTGTATCATTGGCTGTCTTATGATGCGGACTGAACACCTGCCTCTGCCACCTCGTGGCCCTTCACCTTTTGTCCTAATTCAAGTTATGGTATTTTTCAAACATGGTCTTTGGCTATAGTTTATGGTTTCACGTTTCTCTTCTAGGGCTTGATACGGATGTAATGTGTATGTACTCAGAGTTTGTACTTTGGTTCTTGGTTAGCATAGCTAACCTGCGCTAGCGCATTAGGCGATGCTGCCTCCGTACTCGCTGGTTTGAATGCTGTTAGCCAGGTCTGCTGCTATTGCTCACGTCAGTCAGGTGAATGCAGTTACGCTTCCCCTGCATGGCGAGTGGATGAGAGAATCTGACGCAGGAATGCAATGTGATGTAAATGCGGTGGGCTGTTTTCTTCCTCCTCTTCCCTTTCTTCTCTCAGCAAACAGCCTTATCGGAATGACTTATCCAGGCTCACAATTTAGCCATTGTGCAACTCCTAAGACACTTACCAAAGACACTCAAATTTCTTTCTGTGAAGTACATCGCTCTAGGGCACAATGGTGCACCAGGGAATTAAATCAATAGCCTCCTGGATTTCAAACTTGGCTCCCTGACCAAAACGGCACAGGTTTTTGGAAGATTGAACAGACAGGTTCAAGAGTTTCCAGACTAACACCCCCATGTTCCTCTTCCTCTGTGTGTTATATAATGCTGATGTCATGCTGGGAAGCACAAATTAGTTATACTGTGTGTGTGTGTGCGCATATGTATGTATGTGAGGGTGTGGATGTGTTTGTGTGTGTGCATGTTTGTGTGTATGCATGTGTTTGTGTGTATGTGTGTGTGTGCACGTGTGCGTGTGTGGGCGGGTGTGTGTGTATGTTATAGTCATATGTATGCTCATGAAAATACCTAATTATTGGCAGACACATGCATGCATTTTGAAAAGGCACTGGGCACATCAATTTTATCTCCCTTCCTTGTTTATTTCACACGTTGCATTATTAATATTATGCTAGCATTCTCGTTGGTCTGAGGTGTTAAACAACAGACAGAGCGAGAGGGAGGGAGGGAGGGAGAGAAAAAACAAATACAGATGCTCGTTTTACCGTCTCGTCCAGACAGGTGAAGTGCCGTAGAGCCACGGGTTCCAGTCCAGGTGAAGGATTGATTGGTGCCGTGGGGGCAGTCCTGTCTGAAACGGCCGGCTGCGTTTCCGCCGGTTACAGCTGCGCAGTGCTTACTCTGACGTGCGAGCGGTTTTCCGTTTGGAGTCCCGCGCAGTTCTCCCCCGTCCTCTCTGCGCGCGTCACGGGCGCTGGCGCGGAGCACCGCAGGCCGCCTGCCACCAACACGCGCCGAAGGGAATCTCTGAATTATAAATCCCAGTCCCGCAAAACGGAAAGTTGGACAAAATCCCACCGAGGCGGCAGTGCGGTGTTGAACTTGAGAGTGATGGCCGTGTACTGTAACTGGGGGGGGGGGGTTGCAAGTTTGATTCCCAGGTGAGGTAGTGCTTTTCATGCCCTTCATCAGGATACAGTACCTGAAATGATTAGGTACAACTCTAGCTGTGTTGGTTGATATTATAAACAAATGTTGAATAAGTGAGTTTCGGTAGATAAGTGATTATGATTCATATTATTATTTCACTATTAATCTGGTACATCGTAGTCCATCCAAATCGTCCATCATATCAAAGGCGAGGTGATATATATAGAGAGAAGTGGCTGTTTTCAAGCCCTTCCTTGCAGCTGGAATGTTCTCCTTTGATTCAGGCATAATACGCAATACGCTTAATGGCCCTTTGTGTGGAGAAAAGGCCACGTGTACCATAATTCTGAAACGAAAAACGCCTTTTTAAACTATTTTAACGCTCCTTAACAATGAAGCTCACGGATTCGACCAGGTCGCGATTTCCTATGCCATTAAGAGCATCAGAACAGACATATCGGCCACTGACCGCCAAAAATGAGGCGCGGTGATGCGCCGTTCCAAAAAGCTTTGCTGCTGTAAGGAGCAACTGTTGAACATAACAGCGCAAATCGGTCTTTAAAATGCAACCACAACGCGGGGTCGGTCCACAGGAAATTGCTTAAATTTCACATCCTCGTAGAGACATCCGCTGTGTACAACACAGGTCATGGTATCTCTCGCACGCCCACCTTTTCTTTTGAAAAACAGAATGCAAAATGCCGCGAGAGCTAGCTGCGTCAGCACGAGGGTGAAGAAAGGCATATAACCCTTATCTCCAAGGAATTCTGAGATATTTAAACACTGTTCTTATCTGCCAAAAGGATTGGGTATCTTTTTTCAATATTATTTCGGGTGTATAGTATCTTCGGTCTGCAAACGGGTGGTTTTAAATTATTCCCATTGCTAGAAAAATTCCTTATAATACTGGCACGTCTGTGATGTTCACACCTTGAAAGGTCCTGTGTTTAAGGCCCTGTCGCAGTGAAAATGCCGTGCTAGCCTGACAAATGGTGTGACTACGTACGTTTAATTGCTGTTGACTGCAAACAAACAAGTCAACGTATTTAAGAACGAAACATTCACAACGCAAACGTTAATAACGTATAACCACGATGGCACGTAGCAAGATTGTGCTCACCTCGAAAACAGCAGTAGGCCTGCATTAAAGCTATGAGGAAATATAAAAACAAATAAACAAAATAATCTAGATTTTACAAACCGCGGATGTCGTCAGATCAACGTAATTACCGACAGCTGATAAGTTTTTAAAACGTTATCCTGTGCCGTGGACAATTTAGGAAACTAAAGTAGAAGTTATACATGATTAACATTGCTTGTACAGTAGGCCTGTGGTTCATTGGCGTAATTTGTTTGCTTCCACCCCTTCTGTGGATTGCGACTATTGTTCAATTATCTCTCTTTCAATTTGTATTCTGAGAATTGATATTCTCCATCACGAAACCGTTATTTATAGAAACATGGCTTAAACATGGTTTCCGTCTAGACCTTACTCTAGTACGTCTATACCTTTATGCTAAGTCCATGCCATCTACTCGTCTCTTGTCAATATTTTCTCAAACTGTATATCATTAATCTTACTGACGTGTGAGGCGTTACACCTAAAACGCGAAGACGTAGATAATATTTGCAGTGTAGCCTGCGCTCTGTATTACAGTTAGGTCTATTGATTCGTGGTATTTATGTAGCCTAATTGCTTAAGACATATTATCCAGTTGGGAATTGCAAAACCACAAAGGGAGCAACAGAGCCACGAACTGCGCTAATTGCGGCAAGTCATAGACCCACGGTAATATGGCATTGATTTTTAATTTGGCTAAACCGACGGAGCATCGGTTAAGGAACGTCTACCTGACAAATCTGCTTTGTTTCTAGTACCTCTCATTCGAGATGATCCAGTTCCAGTTTCCACGCTGTAGTCAGTATCGTCTACTATAGAAAGTAGGCTACAGTATCAACATGTCCGAACACCTGTTTGCTTCATAGCCTTCAAACAGCAAGCAAAAATGTTGCGACAAAAGTCACTCAAATTGTATCTCCTAACGATACTGCCTACTGCTAACACAACTTCGATCCATGGTGAAGATGCGTACGGCAGACAGTGCGTTATTCAAACCGTTAAGCAGCTAGTTTTTCTTTGTAATGGCTGTTTCTCTGCAATTACAGAACAGTGCCGCCTATTAGTTACTAACAATAATTGGCCTTTTGAAGAAAACATATCGATCAATAGTCTAATTATATGCAACTAATTACCTAATTATATAAATATCCCCTCTGTTGTTTGGCAGTGACATTGGGAGTAGAGTCTATGGTCACTTTCTTTTCATTGTATTACATCGGCTGAAACTGTCAGGTCGGTAAAATAGCACAACTACAGACAAGATTAAAAAAAACTAATTGTGTGGTGATCATCCAGCATATTTTCCTCGCGTTTTAGCAGCCAAGCTTTTACGACAACAGGATAGTTTCCAGACCGTTTGCATCATGCTCCTCTTGGGGTAGGCGAATAATGAGCCATGAATTGTTCAGTGCCACGCCCTTGGACGAGAACATCAGTGCAATTTTATTCAAATCTAACCGGCGCCCAGTTCAGTTTCCGGTTAGAAGTCAGACTTAAATTGGTAAGTCAAAAATAGAGCCCTCAGTTGTTAACGGAGCAATTTGTGAGAGACAGCAGCCATTCGCTGTCGCAGCATAAATCTTATTTAAATTTAATAAAATTCTGTTTTTGTTTGTCTGTTTCAGACGTGCAGTAACGACCACTTCTAAGCGATGTGTTTAGTTTGTCGTCACCAGTAAGTCTGGACCGTCTTTTTTTTCTTTTTCTTTTTCTTTTTCTTTTTTTTACTGACTTGCTATGCCTGCTATGATCTGATTTGGTATCTTCCCTATTTTGCAGGTGTGTCAGTTTTAATTCTGACCAGTAGGTGGGACTTGATGCTCGGTGCACGGACTTCTCGTTTCCTCGTCTCTGTTCGTAATGCTATTGCTCCAAGTCTCAGAGCAGTGCGGAAACAACCTGGAGCTAAGCGGCTAACAGCAGCAGAAGACGCGGTAACCCGTACAATGCAGTCTCGAGAGGAAGACAGACCGGGAGTATTTATTTTTCAGCCACTTTTGCTCTAACGGAGAATTATTTTTTTTCTTTCTTAATATTTTTATGGCCTCGAATATACTGACACGCGACAGCATTCGCATTAATTTGACATACCTTCACACTCATTAACACGCCCGCGCGCACATACACACAAACATCATCGCAACGTACATACAGACACATTGAAGCCACACGACACACATAAATTTCCAATTTGATAACGGTGGATACCCAACTCTTTTCTGGCACTGGAAACCATGGATCTATCCTTCTGTACACCCAAAATTTGCTGGTGGAGGGTATTGTTTCTCTTAAGCATCTTTCAGGACTATCTGAGCTCCATGCTGGACTGCCCGCCAACCTGCAGCTGTTCCCCAACCGAGATCTACTGCAATAAGTCCGACAATGGGAAATTCTTCCCTTTGCTGGCGCTGCAAGACACCGGGACTAACGGAAATAACAGCAACAACATCCAAGACCTGTTCAAGAACATCACATCAATGTAAGTCTCTTTAAAGTTAATGTCACATGTCAAGTACATGTGTGGAATTGAACCCCATTTCTCTCTTTCTCCTTTGTTGCCACATTCAGCCGCGCAACCAGCCTATCTTTCACGGCTGAACAGAAATGAATGTGCCAGGGCTTTCTTGCTCGCAGTATGTCTTTCGCGCACCCGAACGGTCGATTCGTCCGTGGTTTTTATAGGGATTTTACTTGTATAACAATTCCCCTGTTTTGTGTTGTTGTGTTATTTATATGCCGTTATGTTATTTACATCAATAAGGGGTTCTGCACTGCAGCACTAACGTGCTAGTTTATGGTTGTAGCTTTTGGCCACTATCGTTGCGTTCTTAACTGTGACTGGGGGAACAGACCTGTTGTTGAAATGGCTCCCAACGCGCATCACTTAGCATCTTGTTTTCCGACCGAGTGAGCACTGGACGCTTTTCGCATTTATATCTGAAATGCCTGTCTGGTTCGCCGACAGACTCTGCGCCCGTTCCGACAAAGGCGGGAGCGAAGGGTGGAAATATTCTATCCGGTAGAATCCGCGACACTCTGGAGGCTCCGCGAGATGAAAGCGGACACACTTTCAAATCTAATTGCCACATCTCGAGAGTGATGTATAAACCGCCTTTGAATCTCAGGGGCGACTTGATGGGAGCTGATTTAGATTCCTGGCAGGGACTTTAAAGGAATTTTGTCACAGCGTTTGCCATCTGTGGTATGTGAAAAGGTGCCTTGTACTGGAAAAAAAAAGATTCGTTCTCAGGGTGAGCTGACGAGATATAGACACCACTTGTATTGCCAATGAGCCCTTTTCAATCTGTGAGAAGTGAAAAGTCTCGCAATCATGACATCCTTGAATTCTGGACCGTTTTAACATCAAGGCGATTCCTGGCGTGGGGCTTATCAAATAAATATTGACAGAACGCGGCACCGATTTTCGCCATTGGTATCCTCGGTGGTGACAAGCGCGTCAAAATTAGACCCCAGACATTTACTGTGAGGCCGTGGGCGATAGTCCGTGTTGTGTGGTACTCCCATAATTATCATTTAACACACACACCAACAAACGCACGCACGCACGCACGCACACACACACACACACACACACACACACACACATTTAACAGCGATCATTGTTCTGTTTCACCGAAGGGGGTAATGTGATAGTGCTTGAGAAGTGAGTTAAGGTTGCTTTGTCTTAATTGCCCCCCTCTCTATGTAAAACAAGTAAAGCTGGGTTTCATCGCCCAAACAGCTCTCTTACTCTCACTATCCCAGAGGAGCACGCTTTACATAGCCGACTATAAATAGTGGCTTCTTAAAAATAGAGCATGGACAGTGATGACATACTTTTCATTCGAAGGTTTGTCCTTTAGTATCGGATCACCGTCTATAGCCTTTTCTCGTTTCGAGTCTTAAGCCTTTACATTTCCTCAGTGAAACTCTGGTGCATTTTGGACTGGCTCATTGTCATTCACATCCATCTCTCGCCAATACGTCTCAGTAGAAAACTATTTTTTTACGCGATTCATTTAGAACTGAATATTTTCTTTTCGTTGGGCGTTCGTGATCCAGAGGGAAACGTGCTGTAGGAACCAAAGTTGGGCAGTTCCCGTGGAACAAAAAACCCGATTCATTATTGATTCTTTGCAGAGAATAGCCAAGAACGGGGATACCATGACAACCTCTTTGCTTTGTACTGAATTCACTCCGATTCCATCGTCTTAAAGTGGAGAAGTGATAACGCCAATTTAACAGGCAGCAGTGCTGTTTCCATACATTTTATAGAAGAGAATTTAACCACCTTCGTAATTTAAAATACGAAATAATTATGCTTTAGAAAAGCATGCTCACTCCCCATCGGTTGCCTTTGCATCTCAATGATATATGCCGATTCTGCGCGCGTATTCTCTCCGCACTGGTCTAGGCCACTAGAGGGGAGACTGGTTGCTTTTTTAGAGGGAGGATAGAAGAGTAGAGTTGGCTGTAAACGAACATTGGTCTGTGTAAATAATACAATCGCCTTTTAGATGAGAGAAACTGAAGCTGTTCGAAGCTAGCTGCCCGCAAGCTATACGTGCTTACTAAAAGCAACGTTTTCTGCAGCAGTCGAGGTTTCGTACTCAGTCCGGACACTTTTTTTAACGAACCCCTTGAAGAAATTTTCAGTCATGCGGATTGGGTACACCTGCAACCCTGGGGACACGGCGTCCTGGCTGTCAGCACCCTGTCTGTTGGACAGCTCCCAGTTGAACACGAGCTCTTCGCTCTCGCTGCGCGTTTGAACAAGATTAAAATAATTTATCATGAAAAACATGAGACGTCATTTTTTTACCCTTCCGAGTCCTTCAGTTTTTTTGTCGGAGGGAACAGTATCCCGTTTGTGTAATTATTTTCTCTCTCCCTGTCTCTCCCTCGCACTCGCTCCCTCTTTATGAATAATGCGGAGGAGGATTGAGTTTGGCTAAATTAATTCTTACATATACGGATATGTTCAGGCTGTGACCTTGAAACAGCCGTGAACGTATAAGCGCTTCGACTCGCATGATCGCATCGGTCTCCAGGGAGAGTAATGAGTTTGCGAATATGCGTTAGTGTGTGCGTGCGTGCGTGCGTGCGTGCGGGCGTTTGTGTGTGTGTGTGTGCGTGTGTGTGTGTATGAATGCGCGCATAGATCTAGGCGTACAGCTGTTATGCGCATCTGTTATGAACCTTGTGTTGCCTTCCTCCTATCGCCGAATGCATAAAATATTATCTATAGGCCACCTACAGAAATTGCCTGAATGTGAAGTGTCTTATTTACTGATAGGCTGCTGAAAAACTGTTTTCCGTGCATTATTCGGTCTGTGGACCGAATTGCAGTAAAGTAAGGCGGTCGCAAAAAAGCACAAGGGTTCTATTTCGCAAGGTTACCTGTTGACAGTGATGTGCTCTGCCCTCTCCAGTTCAATACTCTTCGTATTATTTATTCTTCCCTTAGAATTGTCCGTTAATCCGGTTCTGAACGAACTGTTACTTAAATACTGATGTGTGCTTTTTACATTTTTAATTAGAGGAGCCGAATAGTCTCATTTTTTTCTTTTTGTTGATTCGTGAATTAATTAATGTGCTCTTGCAGGTGTATTACTGGTTATAAAACGTAGCTACTTATTCGGGATTTTTGGAACAGTGATCTATATTTAGTTGTTCCAGTAATAGCACTGCCCTCCCCAAACACATAGTCTTCCCCAAATGTGTGGTCTCCAGGCCCTCAAATCAATCTAGCTCAAATCTATGGTGCGCCAATACATAACTTCCAAAAACCGAATTCACTTGTTTCCTTTTATTGGAACAAACTCTCTTCAGACAACAAATACCCGTGGGGCGATATCAGATTTCAGATCTACGTTCAGTTAGCAGCAGCTCGATCAGCCTTAATTAATTGAGGGCTCACGTGAGAACAGCTCAAGTGGGTTTCCCTGTGGCCAGAAAGCTTTAGAACAGGAAGAGCTTTGTCGATTTGCCACTCCTTCAAATATCTTGCTATTATTGATAGATTAATCAATTCGTTGCCCCTCCTCTAACCCCCACTCAACCTCCCCCCGACCTTAACATCTTTTTCGTGGCAATGGTATAAGATTTTACGGTATCATGACATAACTAATTTGGCGCAAGTGGCTTTCGTCGGATTCTTTCAACGGCCATTCGATGGTAAATTTGACAGGAGCTGGCGTAATTTAAAAGCCGGATTTATGTTTTTTTTTGTGAAAAGTACGCAGCAGGCGTTGGCATGCAGCGGGAGAGAAGCTCTCTGCTGGGTGGGATTCAACCGTTTGAAATTCAGGCCAATTTCCCCTGGAAGTGGAGCGGCTGGTGGGTGTCGCCTAAACCCTGTCGGAATCCGAGGGTTCCTTCCCCGCGTGAAGTGGCGGCGGGGTGGTTTTTGTTTTCAGAAAGGCGCTCGCTGTAGATCCCTCCCGTTTTGTGGTCGCATGCTGTGCTTTCTGCTCGAGGCTTGCCGGACAAGAAAGGCCTTGGCTAATTACTGGAGGCCCGTTAACAGGTCTGTCATCCCTGCTTGGTAGCACAGTGAAATGTCTATTGTTTATTCAACCCTAACAGAGTTTATATGACGCAGTGACGGACGGAAATTAAAAAATAAAAATAAATAATAATAATAATAATGAAAAAAACATCCCTGGCATTTGCAAATCCCAGCCCTATTTTCAAACCCAACACCAACCCCAATTACAGGGCTGTAGCCTATTTGAAACCGCCCACTGCATACTGTGTAGGGTACTGTATCAGTATACACTACATACAACACACTCTTCATAGTAGTATACATTATGCAACTATTAATGATACATTTACAAAATTTTACACGTAATTACTAAGGTAACTAAACTACTAAGTTCATTTGTCGGTTAGCCTTCCATTTAGTTTCACAGTGGTAGCGAGGTTGTTTTGCTGAAAGGAATACAGTGACTTTTCGGGATATTTGCCTTTGACCAAAGCCATCACACACTGGTGTGCAGTGCTAACATTTAGCAAGCAAACAGCATAATGAAATAATTTTAGTGGCTAAAAATGATAATGCACAGCCAAACACAATGACGGGCTTACCCCAAATGCTGCTCTTTCCAGTGTATTTCAAGTTGAAATGGGTGAAATGTATTGAAATCCATTGCAAAGAGCTGCACGTAGGCTTAAGACTGTCATTATGTTTAGATTGCTGTCTGATGTCCATTATTATTAAAGTAAAATTTATACCACTGTACTCAAAGTGCTTATTTTTTGGGGCCTGTTTGGATGCCCTCTTTCCCCCGCTGTTTTATAAATGGTTTTTATTGTGCATTAGTCTGCTTAAAGTGGGCCAAAATGTTTACATTTATCTCTGAATAAGTTGCAGAGTTACTGTTTTGCTTAAAAGCGAGTTGACTGCATTTACTACAATAAGCTGTTATTTTGTTGGAAAATTATGTGTATATTTACTTCTGTAAAAAATCTAGTTAGCCTATTGGCACGGGAAAAAACATAAACCGTTTTACATAGGCTATGTTTAACAGTAAAACGTATTGGGTAAAAAAGCTAGCTTGCTATCTAGTTAGCAAAGCGTTTGTGTCAAGCTGAAACTGTTTGTATGTTGATAAGTTAGTCTGAAGTCAGTCATGCATTTTCTGTCCTAAAATAACGTTAGAATAGAAAAGGTCTAACAGTTCACACTTACATTTATAATATGCGGCACAGTCCTCTGAAGCAGTGGGCCTTTCCACCATTTTTTTTTGTTTTCCACTGAGGTCCGTGACCTGTGACGCATACAGCCGCATTGCATTGTGGGACATAGTAGACTGGTCTGAAGCATGCTAGCGTACAGATCAGTACGTCATCCGGGTGTTTTTGGCCTACTGGAAATTTCATTTTCTTTGCATACTGTAGACTACATACTACATTTTGGTCAAATCAGTATGTACTACAGGTATAGTATGTGGTTTCGAATACAGCCACCCTTTGCTATGCCCCGCTGCCTTAGTTACTGTTGCTATGTCAACTTTGTGTGTCCGGCAAAGCAAACAGGGCATTCTCCACTATAAAAGCATGAATTTTGGGGGGAAAAAATGTATATGCGATTTCAGACAGAAGCAGATGGAAAACTCAGTATGCCTTTGAAGGTTGCATACATTATGCCGCTCTGACTTGGCAGCAAAATGATATAAATGAATAATAAAGCCTCCTGATAACAGTTCAGAATTCAGCCACCTCATCTCTTTACTCAGTGATTGAAGCAGGAGACAATGATATAAAGGAACAGTATTGTACTTGTACAGCATGCTATGTCACAGATAAGACGGTCGTTTAAAGGCAAACAGAGAAAGTGAACATCGTAATATTATAATACATATTAGCCATAGGAATCCTAATAGATGTGCTAAATCCATTTCAGTGTCGCTGGATTAATGTTACTGATCAGAATCACCACAGGGTCTTGGGTAAAAAGTTCACGCTGCTGTCTTTCAGCATCAAAATATCTCCAACATTTCCTCTGGTAACGCGCTGTTTCCACCAGTTTGTTGTACTGCGGAATTTCGCGTTTACGTGGCCGTATGTATTTCAAGCGGACAAACCGCAGACTCGATTTAATTATGCAGAGAAATGTCACGGCCGTCCACGGCCTTTATGGGATTCGACAAGATGGGTTCTGGAGGGTTAACTAACTTTCCTGCGGTGTAAAGCAGTGCCATTTCGTTTCATTAGCTAATTACGTGCCGAGTTTGGGCTCACAGACGAAATCAGTATGGAGGCAGGACAGACAATCTGAAGAGTCAGTTTAAAAATTCTAAGAATAGCGTAAATACAGCAATCCATTTTGGCGATAAGTGTCTGTGCCTTTGCTTTCTTTTAAAATGTGTTTTTGAAGGTACAAGTTCTGCACAACTGAGCTAAAGTACCTTGGTTTATACATGGGAGTGCTTCATAATCTTTGATGGGTTCATTCGTGAATGGGCTTTAGGTTTATGTCTTGTCCACAGCCTGCAGTGGTTTTGGAAATGGGAAGAAATCACATCCACCTCCAAACTCATATGGATAACGAGCGTCGCTTTTGCAAGTTCCCCACGTGCACAATGACCACAATATGCTAACCGCTAGCCTACTACTACTAAAGCTTGACGGAGGTCCGCTGCCTATTAACAGTTGTTAGGCTATGATTGGGCTGTGGCTGCTTGGAGGAGGAGTGTAGGGATGAGGGGGATTATGAGTGCTTAATTGTATTCATTAAAAAGGACTAAACTGCTTTCGGTCACTGAAATAAGTTATTTTGAAAGAAGTTCTTTTGAATTTGCCCATTTCCCCTATTGCTAGTCCATCACTGATATGAGTCCTCTCAGGCCATAGTGGACTCCGATAAACTCTGTAAGAGTTGATTTAACACTCAACATTTTACTGTGTAGTGTTCTCTCATCTTACCTTTGACGGTTTCATCAATTCAGTATCTAAAACTGAGACAATTGGGGGTTTGAACACAAAAGAGAAATGTCTTGATTGCTTTATTGGCCTGCTCAGCTATGATGTCATAGCAAACACACTGCTGGTAGTGTGTAATATGGGAGTGCTCAGAATAGTTCAGGCCCAGGTTTCTTGTGTGTGTGTGTGTGTGTGTGTGTGTGCTGATGTATGTATGAGCTTGTGTGATTCTGTGGGTGTGCATGTATGTTGTGTGTGTCCGTGTGTGTACTAATGATTATATGTGCGTGTGTTTTGTGTAGATGTGTGATAATAATTGTGAGAATAATAACTAGTAGTTATATAACTAGGTCGTGCTTTTCAGTGATGTTGGGGAAACTCACCTCCACTACCACCGGTGTGTAGCACCCACCCGTGTGATCCACGACAGCCATTTTGTGCCAGAATGCTCGCCCCACATCAGAAGTGGCGAGGGAGAGAATTTTCAGTCAATCAAATCAGGCGATGATTATGCAGCAGGCTGAGAGAGCCAGGTTGGGCACGTAACCAGGACACCGGGGAACCCCCTACTTTTTTTGATGAGTGTCATGGGATCTTCAATATCCACAGTGAGTCAGTACCTTGGTTTTATGCCTCATCTGTGAAACAGCGTCTCCTACAGGGCAGTGTCCCCATCGCTGCCCTGAGGCGATGGGGTTTATTTGACCAGATAAAATGCCATCCCCTACTAGCCCACCAGACCTGGGTCAAATATGTATTTGTTTTGGATTCAAATACTTTTCTACGCTTTACTGATCTTGCCTGGTGTATTGGAACCAATGAAATACTCTCAAAAAGTGCAAACCCCGCCTTCTGGTCATATTTGCAGGCTCAGTTACCCAAGGCAAGATCAACAGAGTACAGAAAAGTATTTGAATCCAAAACAAATGCGTATTTGACCCAGGTCTGTAGCCCACCAACACCAACTTAGTTTTCCCAGGAGGCCCCCCCCATCCAAGTCCTAAGCGAGCCCAGACTGAACTTCAGCCGTTCGGCAGGAGCAGGACGCATGGTGGGAGCGAGTGAGTGCTTTGTGTGTGTGTGTATGTGTGTGTGTGTGTGTGTGTGTGTGAGAGAGAGAGAGAGTGTCAAACGGAGGAGCGGCGCAGAGAGAGGAACGGTCCGGGCTTTGATTTGTTTGTGTTTTTGTTGTCCCCCCCCCCCCCCCCCGCCGTGTCTTGTTGTGATTGGCCGTCAGCTCGGCGCTCCGCGGCGCTATCTGTCTTCCATACATTAAGTGTCAGTCTAATTGGGCACCCAGAGCGCCGCTCATCCGTTTTCATCAGGGGGATCCATTAGGCTAATTGCCACCCCTGCGCTGAGTGAGACGGTCCTGTATCGAGCCGCGCAATCTTTTACCTTCCTAATGGAATGTCACCAGCGGTGGAATGTGTGTGTGTATATATATATATATGCCCAGGACATGTATGAGAGAGAGGTGGGTAGAGGAGGAAAGAGGGATGAGAAAGAGAGAGGGGGCAGGCGAGGGAGGGAGATGGAGAAAAGCAAACAGAACCTTTCTGCACGTGGCATGCGGAGAGGATGAGAAGCGAGCGCGTGCAAGGAAATCAGTGACTTCCTGATCAAAAACCTTGGGCTGAAGCATGGCGCGGAGTAAATGCGGTCATGTGATTATTTATCATTGGGGACGTACTGTGCGTACAGGGCTAAACGAGAGTCTTGCTTCCTTTGTCGCACGTGTACCTCGGTTGCGCTAGCGACGTGTGAGGGCGTGTGAAAGGGATGCTGGGAAACGCGGTGCACGGCGCACGGCCGCTCGGGCCTACCCCGCCACTGACGCTTTACCCAGGAACGCTCGCCGCTGCCTTTGTGTACGAAGCACAAAGCCGCGAATTCTCCGCCGGCGCTTCGGCCCGGCTAATTAAGATGCGTCCCTCAGCCGTCGCGGTATTCAGCGCTAACCTCTGAGGGAATTCTCTACAGGTCTTAGGGCCTGCCGGAGGCCCCGCTGGAATTCGACGGGGAGGGCGTGGGCCTGCCACAGATTCTATAGATGGGCCAGATGGTCGGGTCAGAATCCTTCACATTGAAAGTTGCGTCTCCGCGAGCCAAAACTTTTCCCGGCTTGATGCGTCCTCATGCATATGCACGAGCGGGGCCTGTCCAAGGACAATGCCGTGGCGGTGGATGTTTTGTCCCGCGGGCATTCCCGCTGGTGAATATTCATGAGCCGCTAAGTGGCGGTGGGCGCTCTCACAGCCGGGCGGGAGGGGGGGGACGGATAAGGGAGCTCATGTGGTCAGTGTGAATAATCTGGGTGGAGAGCCACTTGGGCTTCTGTGCCGCAATGGGCTCACCAGAAGCTCTCTGTGTGTTGAGTGTGTAAGGAGCGCTGTCACGTTTTGAGCATGGTTGGGAATCCACAGTGTGTGTGTGTGTGTGTGTGTGTGTGTGTGTCTTTGTCAGTGTGTGTGTGTGTTTGTTTGTTTGTATGTCTGTCTTTGTGTGTGACAGTGTGTATGTGTGTTTGTTTGTGACAGTGTGTGTGTGCGACAGAGTTTGTGTGTGTGTGTCTTTGTGTGTGACAGTGTGTATGTGTGTTTGTTTGTGTGTGTGTGTCTTTGCACGTGACAGAGTTTGTTTGTGTGTGCTTGTCTTTGTGTGTGACAGTGTATGTGTCTGTGTGTGTTTGTGTGTGTTTGCAGATCCACAGCGTTTGGAGATATAACTGCGGCTTTGTGCTGTGCAAGGCGGTGATAAAAGGCCTTCGCTGTGTGATATTCAGTATGAAAAGGGAACTCGAGTAGCACTTACCGCAAGAAAGGAAACAAATGACAAGACTGCAGAAAAAATAAAGGCTTGTTTATTGTACAGGCCCAGTGCTGAAATTGTACCCTTGCACTGGTTTCAAACGTAGCGAACAGTGTGATGAGCAGAAATACGACCAGCCTTCTCCTCCCCCCGTGCGTTTGAGCTCTCCGAGAAACAGGCAGGCAACTCCAGAGCGAGGCCATTTAGAAGAAAAAACGCAGCATTCATTTCGCTGCGATCGTTTCTTCCTTTTAAGGAGGTTGGAAGCGGTGCTTTTGTAACTCTGGAGCGCGTGCACTGCGGCCCTTTTGGACTGCGTGTGACCTTATACGGGAAACATCCGGCCGGGGGGGCGAAGGAGGGAGCCGCGAATCGCTGGCGTTCTTTCAGCGCTCGCCGAGGCGTGCAGACGCGACAGAAGGACGAGCGCGAGAGCGAGAGAGAGAGCGCGCGTGCGTTAGGGGCGGAGCCAACGTGCCATTAGCCCCCTCAGCTGGGGCCTCTGGCCTTTTGGCCCGGCTGGCTTGCCGTAGCCATGGCGGAGAGTTGCTGGAGCGCTAGCTGAGCGTCGGGAAAGCGTTCGTTGTCCGTTTTCGGGTGCAGCTGGTGCGAGTGGCACATGGACATTGGCGCTATGCAGTATGGAATATGATTCGATGGGAGGGAAGGTCTCGGTCCCTGTGGTTTTAGTTGGCGTCAGGAACTGGCACCAGCTGAACGCAGTGGTGGCTTGGTGGGTGTGGAAATACGGGAGGACAGAAATAATTTTGTCCGGTAACTGCCGGGGGTCCTACCCCCCCCCAAAGATAAAGAGGGGCCTTTTGGCCCTTGGAGAGAATTTTTGTGAAAATTACCACTAAAATAACCCCTAAAAAAGTTGATAAAAATGACTTAAAGTGTTCATCTTGGTGATATCTGAGATGGAAATAAATGAAAGATATGGCTAATAGCAATTAAAACCAAACAGAATTGAATTACTAAGCTGTCAGATTGTTCCACTATTAAACTGTCGATCTTGATATGAAGTTCCAAGATGACTAATGTACATAATTATAGATTTGACTGTACGTGTATAATGATAAATTAAACTCTATGCAAAAGTTTTAATGGTTGTGCATTTTCCAGAAGATTCTGTAAAGATATTAAACTAAATATATGAAAATAAATGGCAAACAGTTTGGATCTATAGAGCCAAAAAAGGAGCACAAAACATCTCTATAAAACTAAAATTAAATTCTTCACTAATGGCCGATAGAACTCCATGAAAATGGCATGTCTGTTGCTTCAGGTGACGATTGAATGCAAACATAGCTTCTCCTACATTTTCAATTAGGTAATGTAGCCGTTGGAAACACTATGAAAACACTTATCTATTAGCGATTAGGTAAGTATTGCCATTGTGAGACCCACTTGCAAATTGCATCTTTACCTGCATAGAAACCTTAATAGCGTTCAGCCTTGCATGGCCAGGAAATCTGATGAACACACTGATAAGCCTTTTGAATCTGAGGTACACTTTCCTGATTGGTCCAAAGGCTATAGGCCTGCCGTGGCTTTAGTGATATTTTCATTTCTTTGGCATTAATGATTTCTCATTTTATTTCTGAAATTTTTGTCTCTGCCTGGTTTTCATTTCATTTCCAATAAGCTGTGTTTATTGTGTAATCTTGTATCCTGTTTGTTGGTTTAATTCAGCTGTTATTCTTGTCCTCAAATGTGACACTGTGCATTGCATTTTATGTATGAAACAAATGAAAAAATTGTTTTTTATTGGGCCTATATTTTCAGCATCCCAAACAGCATATAAAAACTTACCAGTGCAATGTGGCTCAGTAGAGTTGTCTGTTTCACTGTTACTGCTTGCTTCAATCCGAGTTGGCAATGTGCACTCCTATTCATTGCTGGAGGTATATAATTCTGTCATGACTAAGTTAATAGAGCTCATAAAGTTAGTTGTGTTAACAAGTACCTAAAATTATCTTTCTGGTCTCTAGAAACACGTTTTCTTCTAAATGCTGTTCTTATAACGACTTGTTAATAGAAAAACAGCTTGCATTCATTTGTGCTGTTGGTGTGTGTGTGTGTGTGTGTGTGTGTGTGTGTGTGTGTGTGTGTGTGTGTGTGTGTGTGTGTGTGATTTCGCCTGCTAATTTAAGCATAAGCCTTTGGTTTCGCCGGTTTGGGCTTTGGACTGCTACCCTGGTAACACGTCTGGCTAAATTGTGAACTTGCTTCACAAAACCGAAAGTCCTGAGTTTATCCCAACATGTTAACAAACTAATCGGATTAAGTGAGTTAGCTAGACTAGCCGCTTACGTGAAACAGGGCCCAGGAAAGTGTTATTTGCTAGCTAACAAGGCTAGCTAACTTTCTATTTAATATTAGATAACGTTAGCTAGCTAGTGTCAAATACGCTCCTTTGCCAAGCTCTTCCAACAATGAATAAGAAAAATAACTACGATGTCTTCTCGCCCTACTACCCTCAATTTTGAAACTCCAATTAAAAAAAATCTACAATGGACACAAGCTTCTCTCTGCTAGCTAATATTAGAACATTAGTAGTGTTAGAAAAAAATAGCTATACATTACTTTGCTGAGCACCCCCAAATGAATAACAAAAATAACCCCTACAACGTCCCCTTCTTGCCCTACAACCCTCAATTTATAAAAAACTACAATTTCAAAAATGTAACTATTTTATCACAAGCTTCTCTCTCTGTATCTTTCATGAAATCTCCTCACACTCTACAACTGAGCATGATGGCTGCATGAGCTGCAGTGTCATTTTAAAATTTTGATGGCCGATTGGTCTAATGGCGTGAGGGAGGACGTTCTCCCTAAGTGTCATTTTTGCAATGTAAACGACAGGAGAGGAGAAGCCGGTATAGTGAGGCTACATTTGAATGGATGCCTATGGAGGCTAGGTGAGGTCAACAGGCTACTGTCCTTCATGTTGCATTTTCCCTTAGCACTAGAGGCCGCTGTCGAGCTTTTAACATTGGCGACAGGGGGTTTTTGTGTATCCTAGATGCTTAGAAATGGATATGAATGTGATTGGTTGAATTAGTCTTATTGATTTATTGAGGAGGACGGTTCTTCATGTCCCCAATGGACACACCTCCTACGGCTGAATGTTATTGGAGCATTAGGTCAGCATTTGAATAGGGTTAGAAGAGAAACCAGTTGGCTCTTCCGGGCGTAGGACAGTTGGATGAGAGAGCGAGAGCGAGAGCGGGAGATGGAGGAGATAAAGAAAGAGAAGAGAAAAGTGGCAGCTCTACAGCGGGGAATTACAGCTATTTTTATGGTTATCATTATTACTACTATGTCATTGCTTAATTCTTCCTCTCCCATTCCTGTTATTGATTGTGCTGTTATTTTATATATAAGAGGGAGGGGGAGAGTGAGAGAGAGAGAGAGAGAGAGAGGGCGATTCGTGCTGCAGAAGCTCAGTGATGAAGTGTGTTATTTGTGAAGCTCAGTGGCGAGAGACCTTGTCAGAATCTCTGATTTTCTGCTTCAGTGACCTGGAATTATGTACCTTATATACTGTATACTCTCACTGTTTATCATTTGCATGGCCACTCGCGTGCTGCTAACACACACTGCCACACACACACATGCTGCTAACACACACAAACATGCACGCACACACACACACTGCCACACACACACATTCTGCTAACACACACAAACATGCACGCACACACACATGCTGCTAACACACACTGCCACACACACACATTCTGCTAACACAGACAAACATGCATGCACACACACATGCTGCTAACACACACAAACATGCACGCACACACACATGCTGCTAACACACAACATGCCACACACACACACTGCCACACACACATTTGCTAACACACACAAACACGCACACACACATGCTGCTAACACACACTGCCACACACACACATTCTGCTAACACACACAAACATGCATGCACACACACATGCTGCAAACACACTGCCACACACACACATGCTACTAACACACACTGCCACACACACATGCTCCTAACACACACTGCCACACACACGCACACATGCATGCACATTCACTCTCTCTCTTACACATGCAAACACACATACCCACGCACACACACACACGCATGCACATTCACTCTCTCTTACACACACACACACACACACACATTTACTCTATTGTACACACGGACACACACATTCATTCTCTCTTGCTCTTTATCGCACACAAATGCACACACACACACACACATTCACTCTCTCTCACACACACAGACAGACACACACAGAATGGGCCTCATAACTTTATTCTTACTTTTGTTATTAAAAATGTTCCTATGAAAAAACAATATTCGTGAGATTCATGGCACACGTGCGGACCTTTGTTTTTGTGTATATCCCAGGTGTATGAGATGAGGAATGCTGGCTGTTTGTAAATTTTATGCGCCATCCTGTTCATGTGATTTGAATAAGGAAACAGCTAGTACAGATAAGAAAAAAATTATGAATGCCAAATTGTCTTGGAAACGTTCTTACATGTAGTTTACGATTTATCAAATGTGATCGTACACGTTTTGTGAATGAGGCCCATTCACTATATCACACATCCACAAACACGTTTACACTCACACACACTTTCACTCTATCACATGCACACACACACATTTAATCTATCACACACACACACACACACGCAAGCCATCGTTCCCCTCATGTGCCTTTAAATTCCCAGTGACACTACGCTTGTAATACAAACTGAAATCACAGCCTGTCGCTGGAGTTAGATGTATGGATGTGTTTTCTGTCTGCTATGAGGTCTTTTCCAGGAGTGATGGGGGGGGGGTGGTGTTGTATCAGAGGGTGCCCCACCCCCACCACAATGGGGGGTTGGCGCTGTCTCTCTAGCTTGTATGAACCTGATGGAACATAATGCAGTTGTGCTTTTAGTTATGGAACAGATAACAGCCAGAGGATCAATGCCACAGCTGGGAATGATAGACTAATGGCAGAGAGAGAGAGATTTCTCATTTGGCCGTTGCTCAAACTGTGCCCCCCCACTCCCCCCCTCCCCACAGCATCATGGGAAACCTGAACGCTGCTGTTCATTTCTGTGTGGAACGTTAGCGAGCTGTCGTGGCTCATGGCTGCGGTGTGTTGCAGCAAAATCTATTTCAGAGGCGTTTGTGTTCTTCCCCAGTTCTTTTCTCTGATTGCGGAGATTTACATATTATATGCTGTGATTAAAACTGTCATTGTGCATGTGAGACTAATGGGTCTCTAATGAAGCTACGCAGGACTTAAACCAGTCTGTGTACTTGCGTGTGTGTGTGTGTGTGTGTGTGTGTGTGTGTGTGTAAGCATGCATCATTATGGTAGTAGAGGTGAGTAATGTAATAAACATCTGTGTGAGTATGTTTATAGTACAGGTGAGTAATGTAATAAACACCTGTATGAGTGTGTCTGCAGTACAGGTGAGTAATGTAACGGACACCTGTATGAGTGTGTCTGTAGTGCAGGTGAGTAATGTAATAAACAGAGAGCGCGATACAAAGGCAACCTCCGTTTTATTGGAGGTTGCAAGTTTTAGATTTACAGTAAGCCAGTACTGTAACTGGAAAGCTGTGGTAGGAGGTGTGGTTAAATGAGTCATCCTTTGAGGTGGACATATGGGCTTTGTAGTTTTGTGGAGTGTCTTTTGTAGTCCATGGTACCTACAACACCTGTATGAGTGTCATGAACACCTGTGTGACTGTAGCGGTGCAGCGTAGTCCTCGCCCTGCGTCGCCGCGACACCGCGATTGCGATTAGCGCCGCTAACGGCGTCGAGCCGAGACGCTCTCCCACGGGGCCAGGGGGACGGCAGCCGCGATCTGCCATCTTCCTCAAAATCGGACACGAAGGGTGATTTTAAGGGGACCCGTCTCCCGGCAAATTCAATTAGCCGCGCGCGACGTCGTGCGGCGAAGTTTCGCCGCTTTCGAGTTTCGATAATTGGAAATGGCCGCCGGCGTGGAGGCGGACGAGATCGGAGCGAAGGGGCCTTTGTTCGCGCGCGTCGTGCTCCCGCCGCATGGAAGGTTCCGCTGGAAACTGATTGAAAGGCTAAATTATCATGAAATCATTTACGCCCCAGACCCCCCCTCCCCCCATTTGGAGAACTCATTACCCAACTCTGAAAGAACCTCTGCCGCTGTTTGCGTCTCGTCTCTGATTGGCCGGCGCGCGGAGAACTCTGATTGAACCTGCGGGTTTGAATAGGAAAGCATTTGCTTTCGCTCGCCGCCCATCAAATCTCCATTTCGGGCGTCGCAATTACTAAATGCTAAATGGACGCTGCGTATGCCGCATTACGGAAAGAGAAAAGCAAACTCTGACCTGTCGGTAGTCATTTACACCCCCCCCCCCCCCCTCTAAATTTCCATTTCCTTTTCGGTTCAGATACTTCGGTTTGAGCGCCACCGCTCTTTCCTGTTGATGTTTTATTCATTGGGAGGGTAATGAACTTCCTGGTTCCTGGTTGGCAGTGCGAGGCTCTGTGGGGAGTAGGTGGGGTGTCTCTTGGGGGAGGGGGGGGTGGTTAGGTGGATGAGATCTAGAGGCTTAATTTATCTGACCCATGGTGACTTGGTCTGACCTGAATAATTAGGTTGACTTGAATAATTAGGTTGTACTTTTCATTGTGGGTTGTGGGGTGTTGTAGGGTGTTGTAGGGTGTTGTAGGGTGTTATAGGGTGTTGTGGGGTGTTGTGTAGTGCAGTGAGATGTTGTGAGAAGTTGTGGGGTGCTGCGAGATGTTCTTCCCCCTGTTAATATTGCAGAGAGAGTCCTCAGCAGCAGCCCGGGCAGGGTCCATATCAGGGTTTGTTCTTCCTCCTTCCTCTCAGGAGGAAGGATCGCTTGCAAGTCACGGCGCCGCCATCGCCGTCACCGTGATCACCGTCGCTTTCCTCAAGGATGAAAAGTTTGCGAAAAGCTGTCAGAACAGGTGTCCCGGTCCTTCTTGGGTTTTTATGGAAATAGCCCGGTCCAAATTTAGCGGTCAAGCCTTGCCAAGAACGCGGGATTAGCGCTGTGATTGGCCAGCTGCTGAGAGGGACGAGGCGTTCGGCTTTAAGCGTGACAGAACGAGCCCAAGCAGCAGTGCTGGGACGCCGGCTCTGTCAGCGCCTCCCCAAACGTCCACTGAGCGCGCTCAAGATGCACTGCTGGCCGGGCCAGCCTTCACCTTTGTTTAAGATTCAGGGAGAGGGGTGGGGAGGGGGTTGTGGTGGTCATGGGGGATGACGTGTATCCTGCATCCATCTCACCTATCAAAACTCCGGCAGAGGTGTGTAGGAGCGGTTTGTGACCCGGACCGCGCCAGCCAGATGGTTGCAGGCTCAAATCCCTGGGCGGGGCACAGCTGTTGCATCCTTAAACGGGAACCGTGCGGGGAGTACCTTAAGTAGCCTGAAAACCGAAAACGAGTTCAGTGCTTCACAGCTATCTGTTGCAACACCTCTCTGTGTGTCCAGATGTTGGCACATTCGCTTCATAAGCTATGCTTATTCGGCATGTAAATGTTATAAAGTGCATTAAATTTAACCGACTCAAGCTCTTTGTGTACATGTATAAATAAACCAAACGTACCATGCAGTACCATAGCACCATGTGGCTCCGGTAATTATCACCTATTACAGACCCCTGTTGGGCTGGCTGGGTCTCAGCCGGTGCTCAGAAAGCAGCCAGTTCAGACCAATGAAAGCAGGGTTAGGTGAGTAAGCTGAGCGGTTGGCTGATTCTATTGGTCGGTTCGGTTCTGAAGTGACGAGGGAATCTAGGACCCCGCGGTTCTCCAGGACCTGGGTTGGCCTCCCCTGCTTTGGAGGGTTTTCAATTTTCGGGAAAGCGAAGATATGCTGCATTGCGTGATTTTTTTTTGTCTTTCACCTTAACTTGGGGCAGCATCCACAGCTGGAATTTAGTGCGATGCGTGTTTAGCATGCAGTGCTGTAGAAGGAACCTTTCGAACCCTGTTTTCCCTCTTCTCCCGGTTTTGGCATGTCCTGTTGTTTTGATAAGCCCGCTCCACCCCACTTGGAGCGTCCGACGAGCCCCCCCCCACCCCCCCCCCTTCCTCGGATCACACAGGCGCAGCCGGCAGGCGTGCATTCTCCATGCGTGTAAGCACTGCGTTACGCAGTTGGTCCGCAGACACCCCATTGGCTAGAGGTCCTACATGTACTTTCACTGCGTCTCTGTGAAAAAAATGCTATGCAAGTAACATTGGATCGGGTTGGACTGCCCCACCGAAAACCCTCCCTCTGTGGGATGGGGGGTTGGGGTGGTGGGGGCAATAAGCAAGTTATGCTCTCTCCTCTGGGACTGCCAGGCGGTAGCTGGCGGTGGCGTGTATAGGATCACATTTTGGACGGCGGGTCCCGCCAAGAGCCAGCGCCGCGTGATATAATTCATAAGCGCTAACCGAAGCTTTAGAATAATGGGGCGAAGCGACAGCTTGTACGCTTTCCAGGACTCAAACTGGCAGCCACCCGGAATGGCGTCCGCTTCTCCGACCAGCGGCACGGCGAGGGGAACGTGGGAAACAATAACCCCCCCCCCCCCCCCGAGAGGAAACACCTGCTAACCGCGGCCAGATCGGACCCTCGCGCGGAGCCGCGGGCCCGCGGGCTTCTGAGCAGGTGCGGATCGTTTTCCGTCATCGCCGCGACTCGACATTAAAATGCTAATTTCGTTCATTGTGTCTGCCAAGCGAGGGGAGCTCAGGTGCTGCAGTGATTAACGAGGGATATTTACTCTTTTTTCTCCGGCCCTCTCCGTCCTCCGGAGATTATGGGGTCATAAGTGTCTGTTCGGGGAAACTGGGTGAGCAATGAATAAGCCTTAAATCTGCCCTTTTAATTAGACCTGGTGTGTCCGCGCGTGCTGAAACGCTTCCGAAGCGCTCCTCGGTCTGACACTTAGTTCATTTTGTTTTACACCGTCCACTCCAGCCAGATCGCGGATGTGGCCTTTGCATTGTTGGGGACTGGTTACGGCTTCAGCTTGCCACTATTTTAAGTGGACCTCATGATGTCGTTAGTGGTGTTCCCTTCATTTCACCCCTTTGAAGGGCTGTTCATCTATCTCTCTCTTGATATGGCGATCACTTACAGTCAGGGTCCTGGTAGGCAGCGCCACCTAGTGGTCAGGAGGACTGCCAGCGGTCGGTATGCTAACCTACAGTATCACACTCTCGTCCCACAGCTAGGTCACTACCTGTGCTGGAAACGGGTGTACACACGTGCGCTTTTAAGGAAGGGACAGATTGACAGATTCTTCACAGGTAAAGAGTAGACGGGAGAAGAACGGGGAGAGGTGAGAGTATACCCGCTAGAGAGGAAGACATCACATTAGAGGCATTTTGCAGACGCTCTTATCCAGAGCGACTTACACAACTTTTTACAAAGCGGTTACATTGCTTCCATTTATACAGCTGAACATACACTGAAGCAATGCAGGTTAAGTACCTTGCTCAATGGTACAACGGCTCAAGTGTCTTAACTGGGAATCGAACCTGTGACCTTTGGGTTACAAGACCGGCTCCTTACCCATTATGCTACACTGCCGCCCTAAAAGAAATGCCAGGACCTTTGCTGGTCTGCCATTAAAAGGGTTTGTCGGAGCGTTGGAAGCGGCCCGTCGCCATCTCCTTTTCCTTGGCTGCGCGCTCCCCCTCGTCCCGGCCCTGCTCTTACAGAAGCCGGCTGCTCGCGCGCGGGGTCGGGCTCCGGCGAGCGCTGGCTCTCTGCCTCGCGGTCGTCGGTTAACCGGCCTCCCGTCCGGCTGCCGTGTAAGCATCGTTAGCGAGCGGTCTCCCTTCACGGGGCAAACGAGAGACCAGTGGCTTCTCTCTCTCCGCGCTGAGGCGGGGGGGCGGTGGGGGGGTGGTGGGGAGGGAGGGGGGCCGAGTTACGATACCCTATCCCGTAGCGGTTGCCTCAGGTTGGTGTGCCGAGCCCCCCCGAGCGTCATCCGCGGTCGCTTTGCGCAGCAGCGTGACGGTTTGGAAACTGGGCTGGTAACCCGGAGGCTCGCTGTGCGGTGCCCTGCTAAGGCGCTGCCGCCGTGCCCTCGAGCGGGGAGCCAGAATGGCGTCCGCGCTGCGTCCGGTTGTGCAGATTTACTGAGCTGCGTCAGTCGCTCGGGGGTAAGACGTAATGCGACGCTTAGCGGGTAAATGTTTTGCGATGGAGGTTTTTTAAAATAGCGTGGAGGTCACGCATCGTCGACTGCGTGCGTGCGTGCGTGCGTCTGCGTTTGTCTTAATTGATCAGAAATTCGCGGGATATGGGATTTTAATTAGCTCATAATTGCCTTGGAAACCGGGAGTTTGCCACACAGCACTTCCGTCTCCCAAATAATCACAGCAGCCTCGCCCTGCGGGAAGGGCTTTTTTTCCCGCTTGGTAATTGGATTTTGATTTAAATTACTTTTTTGAACGTTTCTGATCCGAAGAAGTAAAACATTGCCGTTTAAGCCGAGTAATTCTCAGTAAACCTTCTTTAAAGTAAGTAATGATCACTGGCGTGCCCGCCCACACCCCCCCCCACACCACCCCCAATGTACGAGGGCTCAACCGTTTGTAAACGCGTAAAGGACTCATTACCAAATTCTTTGTCCTTTCACTGTGGTGACGCTTGCTGCTAATTTAACACGGAAAGGGAAACCTCTTTTTAATGAGGGGTTTTCAAACGGTTGACTCAGTTATCTGCTAAGGAGCAGAGACACATCAGAGTAAATAAGTGTTAAGTTCTCGCTGGGCAGGCGTGGAGTGCTTCGTTTTGCTCCCGAGATAAAAAGAAATAATATTTCCAGTGACCGAGCCTGAGTTGACGGAGTTGGCGGGCCCAAAGCGAACAGGGAAATTCTTGAGCTTTCAGGAATAGCGCTTTGACGCCGAGCGCGGCTAGCCGTAGCCGTCGTTGTTTGTTAGCTCTCTGCCCGTGCAGAGCCCTCATCACGCGCGACGTTTCGCGCTTAGCGTGGCTCTGCGATGAACAGAACGCTCCTACCCAGGGCCGCTCACCTCCTGTCACACGGTCCAGCGCTCGCCGCTCTTCAGAAACCGTTTCGGAGCGGCGCGCAGACAGGAAGTACGGACCGCCGGGCCGCCCTCAGAACCGCTTCTAACGAGGACCCTCTGACGGCGACTGACAGGTACCGCGCGGCTTTTCCCCCGCCAACGGACGCGGTGGCCCGAAGGGGAGGGGAATTTTGTAGAGTTGGCGGATTTCGCGTGCCGCTCCAGAAAGGTCGTCTTGATTTCTCTCCCGGCCCGGCTGTCCAGGAATCCCCTCCAAAAAAAGGCCTCTGGCGCCCGCGGTCCTCCGCCCGCCGCTGGACCGAACCGCGCTCCCGCCGCCAAATTACCCGCCTGGCACCGGCGTGCGGCGGCTTTGTTAGGTCGAACCGTGAGCTGGCCCCGAAACTGCAGAGGAGAGGGAGGGAGTGGAGGGAAGAGAGGGAGGAGAGAGGGAGGGGAGAGGAGGGGAGGGAGGAGTGGAAGGAGGAGAGGAGAGGGGAGAGGAGGGGAGGGAGGAGAGGAGAGTGGAGGAGGAGAGGGGAGTGGAGGGGAGTGGAGGGAGGAGAGGGAGGGAGGAGGAGAGGGGGGAGGGAGGGAGGAGAGGGAGGAGAGGAGAGGGGAGGGGAGCGGAGGGAGGAGAGGAGGGGAGGGAGAGGGGAGGGGAGGGAGGGAGGGAGGGAGGGAGGAGAGGGGAAGGGAGTGGAGGGAGGTGGAGGGAGGGAGGAGAGGAGAGGGGAGGAGAGGGGAGGGAGTGAGGAGAGGGGAGGGGAGGGAGGAGAGCGGAGGGGAGGGGAGGGGTCCACCGCAGATCTGTAATCCAATCGGGGCCCTCGGGCGACGCGTGTTCGGGGGCGGGGGTAATGAGAACCGGTCTGTCGGTGGTGCGCCGCGCTGGAATCGGCCCACCGCTCGTCAAACGGCCGACGGGCGCGTTCGGTAAATCCCTCCCGTGACCCCGACCGGGGGGGGGGGGGAGAATGTTCCGGCCTTTTTTCCGAGCCGGCTGCCTCCTGGTTCTCACACTCAGCTGGCCTCCGCTCGGCGGCCCCGAGGAGGAATGTGTCAGCAGCTTAAAGCCGGCGGCCGGAGAAATATAAAAAAAGAACAATTTCAGCTGCAGAGGGAGAGTGCTGATAGTGAGCATTACAGGATCATACAACCCCCCCCCCCACGGCCCCCCCACCTCCCCACAGCCGACTGGAACAGGCTTCAGAGCACTGATCCAGGATCAGCTGCTTTAATACCCAGCCAACACGCCCACCGCCTACCTGATTAAATTCTCCTCCGGCAAAAAATAAAAAAATAAAAGTGAAATTCAGAGCACTGGTCTGTGTGCGACTGAAAGGTGAAGCCTCAAGCTGTTTTTAGGTTTGTCAGAGGATGTCAGAAGACGTCATGCGTGTGACGTGTGGGACATCGGTGTGACAGACTGTGTAGAGTGAGACCGCTGTAGAGCTGGAACCAGGCTGGCTCATTATACCCCTTTCCCACTGTAGAGCTGGAACCAGGCTGGCTCATTATACCCCTTTCCCACTGTAGAGCTGAACCAGGCTGGCTCATTATACCCCTTTCCCACTGTAGAGCTGAACCAGGCTGGCTCATTATAGCCCTTTCCCACTGTAGAGCTGAACCAGGCTGGCTTATTATACCCCTTTCCCACTGTAGAGCAGAACCAGGCTGGCTCATTATACCCCTTTCCCACTGTAGAGCTGAACCAGGCTGGCTCATTATACCCCTTTCCCACTGTAGAGCTGGATCCAGGCTGGTTCATTATACTCCTTTCCCACTGTAGAGCTGGAACCAGGCTGGTTCATTATACCCCTTTCCCACTGTAGAGCTGAACCAGGCTGGCTCATTATACCCCTTTCCCACTGTAGAGCAGAACCAGGCTGGTTCATTATACCCCTTTCCCACTGTAGAGCTGGAACCAGGCTGGCTCATTATACCCCTTTCCCACTGTAGAGCTGAACCAGGCTGGCTCATTATACCCCTTTCCCACTGTAGAGCTGAACCAGGCTGGCTCATTATACCCCTTTCCCACTGTAGAGCTGGAACCAGGCTGGCTCATTATACCCCTTTCCCACTGTAGAGCTGGAACCAGGCTGGCTCATTATAGCCCTTTCCCACTGTAGAGCTGAACCAGGCTGGCTCATTATACCCCTTTCCCACTGTAGAGCTGGAACCAGGCTGGCTCATTATACCCCTTTCCCGCTGTAGAGCTGGAACCAGGCTGGCTCATTATACCCCTTTCCCACTGTAGAGCAGAACCAGGCTGGCTCATTATACCCCTTTTCCGCTGTAGAGCTGGAACCAGGCTGGCTCATTATACCCCTTTCCCACTGTAGAGCTGAACCAGGCTGGCTGATTATGCCCGTTTACTGTAGAGCTGGAACCAGTCAGGCTATTGGTGTCGGTAAAGCTAAGTGTAGTGGTGGTGTTGGAAATGCTAGTTGTAGTGGTGTAGGCTGTTAAGTATAGCAACGGTGTAGAAAGGATTAAGTGTAGTGGTTTAGATAAGATTAAGTGTGTTGGTGGTGTAGGTAACGCTAAGTGTAGTGCTGTAGGTAAGATTAAGTGTAGTGGTGGTATATGTAACGCTGAGTGTCGTGGTGTAGGCTGTTACTGTAAGTGTGGCAGTGGGGGAGGTGAGGCTGTATAAGTGTGGCAGTGGGGAGGTGGGGCTGTATAAATGTGGCAGTGGGGAGGTGAGGCTGTATAAATGTGGCAGTGGGGGAGGTGGGGCTGTATGAGTGTGGCAGTGGGGAGGTGGGGCTGTATTAGTGTGGCAGTGGGGAGGTGAGGCTGTATAAGTGTGGCAGTGGGGAGGTGAGGCTGTATGAGTGTGGCAGTGGGGAGGTGAGGCTGTATAAGTGTGACAGTGGGGAGGTGAGGCTGTATGAGTGTGGCAGTGGGGAGGTGAGGCGTATAAGTGTGGCAGTGGGGAGGTGAGGCTGTATGAGTGTGGCAGTGGGGAGGTGAGGCTGTATAAGTGTGGCAGTGGGGAGGTGAGGCTGTATAAGTGTGGCAGTGGGGAGGTGAGGCTGTATGAGTGTGGCAGTGGGGAGGTGAGGCTGTATAAGTGTGGCAGTGGGGAGGTGAGGCTGTATAAGTGTGGCAGTGGGGAGGTGAGGCTGTATGAGTGTGGCAGTGGGGAGGTGAGGCTGTATAAGTGTGGCAGTGGGGAGGTGAGGCTGTATAAGTGTGGCAGTGGGGAGGTGGGGCTGTATAAGTGTGGCAGTGGGGAGGTGAGGCTGTATGAGTGTGGCAGTGGGGAGGTGAGGCTGTATAAGTGTGGCAGTGGGGAGGTGGGGCTGTATAAGTGTGGCAGTGGGGAGGTGAGGCTGTATGAGTGTGGCAGTGGGGAGGTGAGGCTGTATAAGTGTGGCAGTGGGGAGGTGGGGCTGTATAAGTGTGGCAGTGGGGAGGTGAGGCTGTATAAGTGTGGCAGTGGGGAGGTGAGGCTGTATGAGTGTGGCAGTGGGGAGGTGAGGCTGTATGAGTGTAGGAGTGGTGAGGTGGGGCTGTATAAGTGTGGCAGTGGGGAGGTGAGGCTGTATAAGTGTAGCAGTGGGGAGGTGAGGCTGTATAAGTGTGGCAGTGGGGAGGTGAGGCTGTATAAGTGTGGCAGTGGGGAGGTGAGGCTGTATAAATGTGGCAGTGGGGAGGTGAGGCTGTATAAGTGTGGCAGTGGGGAGGTGAGGCTGTATAAGTGTGGCAGTGGGGAGGTGAGGCTGTATAAGTGTGGCAGTGGGGAGGTGAGGCTGTATGAGTGTGGCAGTGGGGAGGTGAGGCTGTATGAGTGTGGCAGTGGGGAGGTGAGGCTGTATAAGTGTGGCAGTAGGGAGGTGAGGCTGTATGAGTGTGGCAGTAGGGAGGTGAGGCTGTATGAGTGTGGCAGTAGGGAGGTGAGGCTGTATGAGTGTGGCAGTGGGGAGGTGAGGCTGTATAAATGTGGCAGTGGGGGAGGTGAGGCTGTATAAGTGTGGCAGTGGGGAGGTGAGGCTGTATAAATGTGGCAGTGGGGAGGTGAGGCTGTATAAGTGTGGCAGTGGGGGAAGTGAGGCTGTATAAATGTGGCAGTGGGGAGGTGAGGCTGTATAAGTGTGGCAGTGGGGGAAGTGAGGCTGTATAAATGTGGCATTATACATCATGCTGCTGTGTCGTTGTTCTTGGGGGGGGGGGGCAGCTCCTCATGCATTATTCACACACTGGCGAGGGGACCTTAGAGATATTTCAGGATATTGATATTGACAGGGCTTATGGTGAAGGGGACGGGACGGGATGGGGGTGGAGGGGGGGGGGGGCTGGGGCGAGCTACGGGTCGTCCTTCAGCGCGAGTCCCCCGAGCGGGATGACTGAGCGGCAGCCGTTACCGCCTCCTCGGGGTTTGGCGGGGTTCCAGCTCCCGTCGCCCGATTCCAACGGAGCGAGCTGCTCCTTCGCGGTCGACTCCACACCGCAGTCGGACACCCCCCCCCCCCCCTCCTCGCTGTCCCCTGAAGGTCTTTCGCTCCGCTGTGCCTTACCTGGGACGTCCCCTAACCAACAGCTCCAGAACGCCTTAGAGGCCCCTCTGAGAAGCTTCCCAGTACCCACGGGACAGTTCCCGTTCGGCTAATTAGCGGAAAGCCGATAGCCTCTAATTTTTAGAGCTCTTACTGTACACTAGGGGAAAGCAGTGGGAGAGAGCGCGGTACCGTGTGCTCAGACCTGGCCGTAAAGACCTGAGATACCGCCGGTCTTTCTGCCTCTCTAATCTGATGCAGACCCGGCGAGCGGAAGCTCTGGCCAATTAGCGACATCGGCGAACCAATCAGCCTCTCTGATAGAAAAGAAAAAGCAGGTTTGAGTCCCCGGCGAGCAGGTAACCGGGGGAACGGCGAGGGAAGGGAGGCCAAAGAGGCCGTCTCTGCGCGAGAGAGAAAAGAGGCCGGCTAGTCGGAGGGAGTCCGTGACCTTCCCGCACAACAGAAGCCTTCGTCCCCGTCCTTTGAAACGGGCCAGCGAGCTTCTGAAGGTAACAGCCGAGTACGAAATGCCAATCCCTTTGTGATTAATAATGGATAGCTACGTTGGGGGGCTAGCGCTCGAATGCTACGGAGTCGCGTTTGCGTGCTAGCGCTAACGTTAGCGTCGGTGGAGATCGAGGAGCCGTCGGAAACCGGCCGCTTCCGCTGCGGCAGGCCTTTGGGCGTCCGCCTCCGCTACGCCGACGACGCGCCGCGGGCGGCTTCGACGCAGTTCGGGAGGGCGCGTTTGGCGTGCGGGTCGCTTACGTCATAAGCTACGCGGTATTGAACTGTGGTGTATTTTTACTGCAGATGCTGCGTAATCACTTCTTATTTCTCGCATTCAAATTGTTCATAAAGGCACGAAATGAAGATGTGTACCGAACGCTTTCAAACTGGAAAAGAATCATTTGCTTCTGATGTCGTGACTAAACAGAAGAGTTTGAGATCCGAGGCGCCGTGCGTCCTGTGTGAATATTCACTCCGAGCTTGCGCTGCTGATAGGATAAAATGTATATTTAATATAGAGTGTGCAATGAACATAATCAGTGCTGAATCCTTCAAAAAAGAGCTGTGTAAATGGTAAAACAAATTCTCATTTTACATTTCGAATGAAAAAAAATGGATAAATATTATAGTGCTTGTTTATTTTTTTATCTAACTGTTGAACATGATTGCTGTGGTATTTGAAACTTTAAAAGCAATTCATGGCTGAATGTTATAGATGTGTGTATGGGGGTTAAAAATGATTACTGTGGCATTTGAAGCTTTAAAAGCAATTAATGGCTGTATGTTATAGATGTGTGTGTGTGTGTGTGGGGGGGAGTGGTTGGTTAAGGGGTGTGTTCCTGTTGGAGCATCATCTCTGTCACTGTGCCCTCAGTGGGGAATGGGGGTTGGGGGTGGGGGGTGGGGGGAGGCACACTCAACTGAACGTGACTGCTTTTTGCACACGCCGATGCTTAGCCCATCATGCACATGGGTGTCTGTGTGATTGTTTGCTGCTGTTGAGCTGCATCTTTGTTCGCTGAGCGTGCGGGTGAGAGCAGAGCGGCGGGGTGGGGGGTGGGGATGTAGGGATGTGGGGGAGAGGGGGGGGGAGTGGCTCTTCTGTCCCTGCCGTCACACTCCCTCCGTGTTTTCACCGCACGCTTGGGTTCGTCTCCGCCGCAGCTCAAAATGTCCACCGTGTCCTTTTGGGCGTGCGGTAGCCGGGCGTGTCTCGAATCCGCTGCGCCCCCCTGTCCTCGGGAGGCCTGTGCGCGTCTCCGTTTGGCACTTTGGGGAAAGAGCACTCAGCATCCAGACGGAGACAAATATCAATAACGCGTGAGAGCTTCTGTATTTGCTGTCTCGCCACAGTAATTAGATTGTCTGTATTAGTGCGAATGCATTGGTGGAGCTTCTCATCATGTTTAATTGAGAGCCGGATAACTAAGTGATGAATAAATACTTCACTGTGATTGCAGGTCTGGGGCTCTGTGGACTTTTGTGATTCATCCTTTGGCAGTGTTTGTTATTGTGTGTGTGTGTGTGTGTGTGTGTCTGTATTTGTGTGTGTGTGTGTTTGTGTGTTTATGTGTATGTGTGTGTGTGTTTGTGTGTCTATGTGTGTTTGTGTATGTGTGTGTGCGGGTGTGTGTGTGTCTGTGTGTGTGTGTGTGTGTGTGTGTATTTGTGCATTTGTGCTATCATGTGTTTGTATGCCCACTGTGGTGCATGGACGAGCCATATCATGGTCTCAGATCGAATCTGGACCGTGTCGTAGATGACCGTGACCGGTAGCTCCACAGGGCTACAGGCGGTTGGCGATCGCATCGCCCAGGGTTCCGTCGGTTAGGAATCCGCGTCTCCCATTTTCCTTCCTTCACGCCTCCTCCTTTCCTCCTCTTTCATCTTTTCCTGCCCTGCCTGTCGTACAGCAGTATTTCAGCGTACTGCTGGTGCCTCTGAGCCCGTTCTTCCTGTCAGTGTAGAGGTGAGGCCTCTGACACTGGGCCCGCACGGTCTACGGCGGCCATCCTTGTCCGGAGGATCTACTGGGCACGCTCCGTCAGGGGCCCCCGGTCAGGAGGCGATGCATGGACGGATTATTCACTCGATTACAGCCGCCTGCCCCCCCCCCTCACCATGGCGGGAAGCTGCCTCCCTGCCTGCTCTAATGCAGCGACGAGCGCAGATGCCACGCCCTTCCCGCTCTCCCCCCCGTCACGTGGGGGCCGGGAGGGAACCGGGCGTCACAGAGCTAGCTTGGAAACTCCGAGGTGGGGCGGCCCCGAGGAGCAAGCCGCGCGCGGTTCTCTGCCCGCCGCACGCGCGGTGATCTGCAGAGCCGTTCAGACACGTCCGCAGCGTTGTCATACGGCGCGCTCTCTCCGTCACACGGGAAGCCCGATTTGCGCGCTCGTCTGCGGAGCTGATGTAGCTCACGCTCAATTAGCCGCCGCCGCCGCCGCGCGTCTGCTGAGCCTCACCTGGAGTGGGTCGGGAGCTCGCCGCTAACGCCGCCGCGCGCGCAACGATCAGCGATTAAATACCAAACCGCTGGGCGTCCTGGCGGAGCGAGCTCGTTGGCTCGGCCCTTTCTCACAAAGCCCGCGACGTCTTCGCTGTAAGTGGCGCAGGAGAGAGGTTTATCAGGGTATATAAAAACCGCTCTGGCGTAAAAAGTGGGTTTTTCGGCACTAAAAATCCCCCGCTGCGAACCGAAGAACAGAGGAGAGAGAATAAAGGAAGCGCCTTTTTCCTTTCTCCCGCAGTGTCTGTTCGCTGTATGGAAGCCCTGCCTCTGATGCTTATGATAGAAGGAAAACGATGCGGCAGATTCTCTATCGTAGCCCGGTTTTCTTTGTTCCTTCTTTCCTCTGTTTGTTAACTCCTGGAGGTTCTTGTTGGCAACAGTTTCCTGCGATGTGCTGAAGTTTATGAATATTCACCGTGATGTGTGAGCAGGAACATAAAAACCCATTCCCGCCATTATTCTTGGTCAAACCCCTCGTGAATATTCATGAGTTTTGTGGGTAGAGAGACCATAAGTTAAAAATGCAGAGCTGACCATCTGGTTAGTTTGTATAATCTGTGGGGATATTTCTGCAAATGAAAAATCAATAATGCAATAGAGCGAATGAAAAATAAAAATTCAGTGATGTCAGTTTCTCCCTCAGGCAAATGAAAATAACCATTCACTCATGTCATAGGCACTGCCATGAGCCAATTTAAAATAACCATTCAAAAATATCAAAGGCACTGCCATCAGCCAATTAAAAATAACCATTCAAAGGCACTGAGCGATGTCATAGAAACGGCCATCGGCCAATGGAAATGACTTTTCCTTCCCGGTGTCTTTAATATCCTTATATTGTAAATATAATTTACGTAATTAGTTATTTAAAAGTGTATTTGTGGAAGAGTAGTCAAGGCAGCTGCACAAGCATTGCATGACTGAGGTAAATCTAGGCTTGTTGGGTCCGCTCAATTTCACACTTAAATATATGTAATGCGCATTTAATCACAAAACTGTATGTGCCCAATGGGCCAACTAGCTGTGGCTAACCTTAGCATGGTTCACCACCACCTTATTCATGAGTTATGGAGCAGGCTAGGTCTATGCTCCCACAAGTGACTAAAAAGAAAGGAAACCAATTATGGAGTCAGACATATGTGTTATAATTTACAGTGTAATGAACATAACAAAAAAACACAATATGATGGGTCAAGGAAGGAATGAATTGGAAATCAAAGGTGAAAGAAGGTCAGTTGGGAACACAGCCTGTCCCCCCCCACTGCTGTGGGTGTGGCCATGTTATGACATTGATGTAGTCCATTCCCATGGTTCATTCTGGTCTGGCCACACCTTGTGACTCCATATTCTGTATATTCACATATCTCTTTGTGACATATTTGGTCGAGAAGGGGACAGTGGTGTTTTTAATATACCCTTTGCATTATTTTACCATTTTTATAGCAGTTGAAAGTATTATGAATTACGGGAGGTAATTTGACAAGTAACTTTCATGCAAAATATGGTGTTTTTTTCACCCTTTTGCTAAAGATCTCGAACTGGTACTTTTCTAACAGGATTCTGACAGGAACTTAATGAGATTATAATGGATTGAAAAACACCTTTTAACACTGTACATGTTCCAACCTCGTGCTGTTCTGTAAAACAATTTCTGGTGAATAGGTTGCTGTGAGGGCCGTAGTACTGAAAAGCAATTTAATCCACAAAGTAAATTTGTCTATTTTTCATTTCCTTCTGCCGTATTTTTTGACAGCCATAGGGCTTTAGCTTGTGTGTGCCTACACCGCTGACAGTAGGAAAAAAACCCGTGATGTCACCCGTTGACTTTCCGTCGGCTTGCGAGAAGCGTTCCGAAACCGCGGAAGAGCAGTTTGTGTGACGCTGTGTCGTAAAAATTGGAGCCATAGACTGTGCTGTGGGGGAAAAGGGGGGGACCCTTATATGGTCATGAGGTGTGGGGGTGGGGGTGGGGCCTAATGGTCACTGAGGGGTGGGGGATGCGGGGTGGGGGTGTGGGGCCTAGTATGGTCATGAGGTGTGGGACCTTATATGGTCATGAGGTGTGGGGTCAGGGAGAACTGATGAAGAAAAAACACCTATTGCGACTGTTCTTTTGGGGGGGAGAAAATGATTGATTTCATATTTTGTCTGTATTGGTACCATTGACTTACACTGAAATGGGTGGCTGAAAGACCTGTACTGGAACCTTCCGTGCTGGCGGTAGAGAGGAACGTCTCAACAAGACCAGGAAGTGAGCTTCAGACACGAAACTTGGTCTTGGCCACTTGGCCAACGCACAGGCATATGCAAAACACACCTGCTGCTCTGTCTTGTCTGAGTGGTTTGAATTGTTACCCCTTGCACATACATGAAATCAAAAGCCAAAGGTGCAATGTTTAGTCAAGCTTTGTACAAATAGGATATGGTGATATGGTAGAGAGAGAGGTAGAGAGAGCGAGAGAAAGTGGTTCCAGTTTTTCTGTAGCGACACCGCCCTAGAACACACCCTGAATTATACCAACCTTGGTCTGAGAATTACAGCATCAGGGAGCTTTAGCATGGCATTGCATTCATTAAAAGACAAAGCTTGAAGAGCACTCTATGCCTTAAAAAGAAAACTTGTTATACCAAATAGAATCTGGTTAAAATAATTTGGTGGTGTCGTCCAGCCCACTGCACCGTATGGAAATGAGGTATGGGGTCCACTCAGCCAGCAGAACTGTTCTAAATGGGACAGGCATCCAATAGAGACCCTGCATGTAGAATTTTGTAAAAAATAATTCTGCAAGCACAAAGGAAAACACCAAATAATGCATGCAGGGCAGAATTAGGCCATGATCCGTTAATGATTCATATCCAAAAAAAGAGCATTAAAATTCTGGATGCGCCTCATTTCAAGCCCTCAAGACACATTACAATTTAAGGCAATGAGAGCCCAAGAGCTCAGTCATGAAAAGAGTTCTCTCGGTCAGCTGGAAATGAAGCTGACTAACCCATTAACCCAGCTGACACAAAGCACAGACCAGCTTCATACCAGCACTGCCTACCAACAAATCAGAGTAAACCAAGTTATGCGACTGACCAAAATCTCCTGTCTGGAATATTAGGATCACGTAGCCAAAACATAAAACAAGAAATTACAAATCCTGCTAGGAGAAGGGCCAGCAGCTCCATTAGCAGCAAAGTAGGCTACATCTCTGCCTGCCATAATCTCAGGGACAATGGTTGGCCACCAAATTCATAAATTTCATTTATTAATTTATTACTATTATTAACTTGTTTTCTTTTTTTGGCATTTTTATTATTAGGGTGTTTGCTGTTGACCAGTTAGATATAACAATTGTTCGGTTCAATTTATGTTCACGCTCAAATTACTTTTTGTATTTCTATATGTATACTTTGGCTATATTTGCTCATGTATTTCATGCCAATAAAGCATTTTGAATTTGAATTTGAGCCACCACATCACAGCTGCCATATAACGTGCAGTTTCCCTGGAACCAGCAACACCAGGCTGTCCCCCTTCATAGAGAGAGATAGAGAGAGTGAGACGGAGAGAGAGAGGGAGAGAGAAAGAGAAACAGAGAGAAAGAGAGAGGGATGGAGAGCAAGAGAGGGAGGGAGAGAGAGAGAGAGAGAGTAAATAAGCAGTGTAGTATGCGCTCATGGTATTTGGATTGCATGGCTGTAAATATAATGTTTCTCAGTGTCTAACGTGGGGGCGGAAGCCAGTCCCGAGGCCTCTCACAGAACTATTTATCGGCCCTCACAGACGGGAGGTCTTTGAAGCGCCCCCTGTTCTGTTCCCCCCGCTTTTTTTAAGCGCTGCCCGGCTTTGACGAATTTGCATGCGGTTCAGCGTCTTCTTCTGGGCGAGTTCCAGCTCGATGCGATCGCTGCCTCCACAGTAATATCCAACTCTGCGGAGGTAGGGGTTTGAAGGAGAGTCGGAGCGAAGGACGGGAGACGTGCCAGAGACCTCGGCTCTCTGAGAAACTGCACCGCTTTTGCCCCTGCGTGTAAAAAAAAACACACGCCTTCCTCTGCTCGAACCTGTTGCCATGGCCGCCGCGCTGCCTCGTGCATCACTACGGATTCCGCGCGTGTTCTTTATTTGAAAGAAGCACACGTCTCTGTTCCTTTATGTGTTATACATGCGTGTACATATTTTTGCTTGTATATTTGAAGGGGGTTATTATATGGGATTTCACCAAAGGTGAACAGTCTAAGAGTCCTAATCCAAAATGAGTCTCTGTTGATCTACGCAGCCTACGTGCGTTTGTCCACTCGTCTGCACAGTCAGTCACTCTCAGTGTGTCGTTTTGTTAGCGTATCTTTCAGAATAAAGCTCAGATCTCACTGCGGCTCTTTCTAGGGTAGGCGGATTGTGATGTTCGCTGTTTCTCAGAGAGCAGTGCAGAGCTCCTGGAACGTAATATTACATGGTTTACAACAGGCACAGCTTAAAAAAAAAAATATATATATATATATATATATATATATATATAAATATATAGTTCATGTTAACATTCGATCAAATGGCTGGTTTCCATGACGACGGTTCTCTCTCCAGTTTTGCAGTGTCACAAACAGGTTGCGTTCGATCTCAGTCTAATTGTGAAAAATGTCTGCCTTGCCGTTTGATTTTCTTCCACTTTGCCTGAGGCGGCCCAGGCAATTTGTGGTCATCGCAGATGAGTCGTTACAAGTCTAATTGTTACTTCACAGCCCACCTGTATGTGGGTACTTGCCTGTGTAGAGCACATACAGTGGTGAGAAAAATCTGGGTGTTAACAGGGTGTTGCTGTAAATGAGGCTCAGTCAACCTACCCCGGATAAATAAAGGTTAAATTTAAAATAAAAAAAAAAGAACGTGTACCCCCTTTCAATTTTGTGGTTTTGCATATTAGGATATAACTAACCCATCATCTGGTCCTCACCAAGTCCTAATAGTAGATAAATGTAACATCACGAGAATCACAGATTTTACTTTGTGATTATTTATTCAACCAAAAATAAGCCGTGTGTGAAAAAAAGTGCACCCTTACTGCTTCTGAATCAATTAACAAGGCACTTAGTATCATATACGTGCTGCTATTAGTTTATTATTACGGAGCACACAATTAGTTTATCAGCACAAATTTCTACAACCTGTACTGTATATAAAATCATAATTTTGACAGTTGGTCTGGGGCATTTGGTTTGCGTTAACGCCGGATGCCAAGGACAACAAATGTCTGTGACGATCTCAGAAAACCAACTGTCGCTGCTCGTCAGTCTGGATTATAAAGCCATTTCCAAACAAAGTGAAGTCCACCATTCCACAGTGAGAAAGATCATTTACAGTTGGCGAACATTCAAGACATCCTACCTACCCAGGAGTGGGCACCCCGGCAAATTCACCCCAAAATCAGACCGTGCGATCCTCTGAGAGACTGCAGTTGAACTCCTCTCAGACCCCCCCCCCCCCAAACCGCATTTCCGCTGCCGTTCCGCGGCTGGGAGAAAGGCAGGTTATTTCTCCCCAGATGAGAACTCGGAGTCCAGCGCCGCACCCCCGTTCCCGTGGAAACATCCATCAAAGCCCGGCTCTGAGCGAGCGCCTCGCGTCCGCCACGCCCGCGCGGAGAGGAGAGCCGGAGGAAGTGTATGAACGTGTCATTACTTAAGGAAGAAGAGTTATGAGCGGAGGGAGGGGAGGGGAGGGGAGGGGAAGGGGGTGCTCGGTGCCTTTTTAAAGTGAGTCCTTTCACAGCCAAAGCGAAAGCGGTCTCTCGCCGCCGGGATGAAAGGACGGTGGAGCCAAACAGGGCCGGGGCGCGGGTTTCTAATCAACGAGGAAAAGGTCAGAGCTCCCCCGGCGTTTTCGGATTAGAGGCGCGTCGGCCTCGGCCCGTTGTTTACAAGCGGAAAAAAAGCAATCAAAGAACACAAACGGCTTAATTGGAGGCCGCTTTTTAGCGCTCGAAACGACCTCTCGATGCGCCGGATATCTTATCGGTCACTGTCGGCGATTCGTGTAATTACCGCGTCGGAAAATGAAGCAAAACGGAACTGCGTCCAAAATTTCAAGTGGAGTGAAATCAATGGCGCGCACAAAGGATCGTCCCGAGGAGGTCCTCGGCAAAATGCCATCTTCTCCCCCTTTTACATTCATTTTCTTTCATTTCGCTATTTCGTCCATTACATATTTTCGACAGTAAATATAAACCATGTCTTGTTTATATATCCTTGGTAACACTGTGATGAATGTAATTACTAAATATTTAGGATACATTTTATTTTTTATTATAATGACAACTAAGACGTGTTTCCGTGCACTTGTGTGCTCCCTGTGTCTCAGCCTGTGGGGGATGTTCAAGCGTAGGCTGTTCGGAATGTTTTAAAAAAATTCTAAGTCAGTGTTCCATTGCAGTCAGTTACCAGTAGCGATAGTTACGTCGGCATTAGAATGTTCAATTAAGGACATGCTAATCGCACGTTTGTTATCTCACACTTTAAATGGTTAAAGCCGCCAACTTCCCTGCGTCCTCTCCAGTAGGTTCTGTGTTCATTCACACAGCTGCTGGGGTGGGGTACAGGCCCCTGCCTTTCTGGAGACCCAAGTCACTCTGCTCTTGCCACATGCTAATGATGCTAACCTTAACCTTCTCTCAAAGATGCGTATTATTAAAATAAGAGATTAAAAAGACACCTTTTAACGCAGCATTGCCTGCACATTGCCTTGTTTATGTCTGTAAGTTGTTTGATCGTGAAGACATGAAGGAGCTTGCACATAAGATATGTCGAAATGAGAAATATTAAATATCAAGGGAGAATCGAAACAATATTTTTGCTGTAAGCATAGACAATATAAAAGCAGTTTTCAGCAACTGCCGCAGTACTTAGGGTGAGAATAATTGTTACTGGCAGTCTTCTCACTTTCTGGTGAAACAGATTGGGGTCTCAAAGGGTCTCTAAATGAGAATTCCCTCATATGACAATATCCCCATATGCCCTCCTCAAACACGCTGATTCTGGATCAGTATTTGCCTCTGACACAGTGAGGCTTATTATAAGCGGTGGGTACAGTAATCTGAGTTGGGTTGGAAATCATAGCCTCTGTCGCAGTTTGGCATTGAGGGGGTACAGGATTTGTGCGTTTGTATGTTTGTAGCTCCGCCCCATGCCCTGATTACCTGTGGGAGCGTTGGTCAGGTGGCCATTGGTCAGTTAGTCCAACGGTCAGTTTCCCCTTCACAGAAGAGAGAGGGAGGGCTGCTACTAAAGGTTGAAATGAAGTTGGAAATCAATCAAAACTTAATTTGTTTTAATTTTTATTAAAACGACAACAACGATATTCAGGTATTGCTGTCTGCGGTTACAGACGCGCTGAGCCACCAGGGACCCTTTCACTTCACAGCTCCGGTTCCACATTTTCGGCTCCTTAAAGTGTGAACCGAAGGGTTCGGTTTTGGGTTTCACGTGTTTCCCCCATGGGTCTAAATTTCCCCTAGGCACAAGTGTGTGAGCGAATGGTGTGTGTGCCCCGCGACGAACTGGCAAAACCGTCCAGGGTGTGTTCCCGCCTCTCGCCCAATGCATGCTGGGATAGGCTCCAGCACACCTCCCGTGACCTTGACCGGGAATAAACGGTTTAGATAATGGATGGATGGATGTACTCCCCCACCCCCTTGGGTCTCCGCTACTGAGCTGACACCCCTAAATGGTGCGGAAGAGGGGGGCCCAGCAGACCTTGCTGAATGCTGATTGGTTGTAACTCGGTCAGAATTTTGGTTTGTATTGAAACAAGCTTGTATTTAATTCTTACCCCCGCCCCCAAAAACCAGAAGGTCGAATCACACAGCTCACAGCGCAAGGAGGGAAAAAGTGCTTCCTGTTTGGTCGTCTCCGAAGAAACGGGTTCGATGCGGGGTGTGGTGCAGCGGCCCGGCCGAGCGGGGAGCCATTGATTTTGACTGCTCGACTGTGTCCTCCCGCTCTTTGATTCGTCAGGGGCGCTGCTGTTTTTTTTTGGCTTATTGATTATCACGGGCCCGGTGAATTTCCTCTTGTAAATAACAGCGCCTTCGCCAGCCAAGGGGATGGAGCATTTTCACACAAACAAAAAAGTCACATCAAAATTGAAAAAAAGTTGTTCCCTACGTGAAATAGAGCATGTAATAGACAGTGTAAATGTGTTTAAGTGAGTGTGTGTGTGTGTGTGTGTGGGGGGTGGGGGGGATTGGTAGGTGTGGGTGTGGATGAAAGAGAGATATCAAGCGAGTGGCTGAGTTGTAATTTGGGTTGTAAGAAAAATACCCCATTCTCCGAAGTCATAATTATTTCCAGGGTCAGTGTTAGAGAGCAGTTGAGTAAATGATAAGGGATTCCCCTGGGTCCCTACGGCGGAGAAACACAGCCGGAGCCTCATTCCCGGATCTCCGCTTGGCCTCCAGCCTTGCATCCCGGCTCGTAGCCTCCCTCAGCAACGCTGGCTGTCCCGAGAGAGGAGCCAAATAAATATCAGGCTTTTCAGCGGCCAAAACAGCAACAGCAACAACAAAAATAACAACAACAACAACAGCAGCAGCAGCAGCGGCGGCCAAAGGATTTCCATCTTTGTCTTGGGGGGATTTCAGCTGGTCTTTCCTTTATTACACTTTCTTCCATTAAGCTGGATGCAGCCGCACCAGGGCTGAGTGAAGCCAAGCGGCGGGTCATCTTGCTGGTCATGGTCGGAGGGAGGGGCTGGTCACGGGCAGAAGGCGGGCTGGGGACGGTCAGAAGGCGGGCTGGTCACGGTCAGAAGGTGGGCTGGTCATGGTCGGAGGGAGGAGCTGGTTACGGTCAGAAGGCGGGCTGGTCATGGTCGGAGGGAGGGGCTGGTTACGGTCAGAAGGCGGGCTGGGGACGGTCAGAACCGGGGTCAGGATTAAGGCCGTCGGCAGTGGCTTCGGTCTCGAGAGTTGGCGTGGAGACGCACCGAAAGCATTTGCGTTCTCTGAGAGGAAATCGCTGCGATGAACCACGTTCTCCCCTGTCTGTACTCCAGGGTTTCCATGGATGATTAAAATTTTTATTATTATTATTATTATTATTATTATTATTATGTTCCAGGACAGTCCGAGTAGATGATGAGGCATCTCTCCGACTTCACGTAAATAAATTGCAGGCCCACGTCCAAGCACTCGTCAGGTGCTTTTCTCTCTCTGTTTTTTGTTGTTGTCATGGCCACATTAATGAATGCCTGGAAGATGTAGGCCCTGTTTCCAGGCCTGCTGTGGTTTCTATGTGAATAAGGCAGCCATTAAGGCTGATATCCTGAGGATGCAGTGCCATGCAGTGACTGATTGCTTTGGACTCAGTTGGAGGTCATTGGAAACCAAGGACACTCTTAACATTACACAAACCTGGGCCTGCAACATACAGCGCAGGTTCAGCTGTGTTCAGACATGGCTGGTGATATTAACACAGGAAAACCTTTGGTTTGGAGCCCGTGATTTTCAAACACAGGGTCATTGATATTCACCCCAGGGCCAGTGGTGCTCAGACACCGGGCCAGAGATGTTCAGATATAGGAGCCACGATGTTTAACTCTCTGGGTGATGTTTTGGGCATGGGGCCAGTGATGTGGCACACAGGGCTGATGTTTAACATAGGTCTTGAGATGGTCAACACAAGGTGCATGAAGCTCAGACTTAGGCATGCAAAAATGAAATACGCAGAACATACAAAAAACTAAGCCCAAAGCAGCAAGAAGGTCCATCAAAAACTGAACACTGCTTGAAGTACAAATCTGAACACACGGCTTTAAAGAGCTCCACATCCAGATCCACATTCCTGTGAGCCTCAACACAGGAATTACAGATCTGGATGTGGAACCTTCTAAGTCCTCACACAGAATCCCGACACCAAACGGCGGCGTGCGGAACTCTGCGCGGGGCTCGTGGGAATGGCGGGTGTTTCTGGGCCGGCTCCCCTCATGGGATGGCAGCAGCCACCGCTCAAAGAGCAGCGTGCCGTCAACCCTCACAAAAATGTAATATATCGAAAGATATCAAACTGAAGTATATATCTAAGAATTTACGCTTCACAATATTTTGGCACATATGCAATTTATTGCTGCTTTCAGATACTGAAATATATAGTGTAGTTTAAAAAACAGTCACTGGAAAAATATGGCATTTTTTTCTCCCCAAAAAAAGTCCACATTGACCGTATGTGGCAGAATGTTCCGGATCTGTGAGGGAATACTCCAGGAGAAGTTGGAGGAGCTGTTACGCAAAGGTCGTGCTGTCAGAGGTACGGCGTTCAGCCGGCTGGCGTTTGTGGATCACCTTGGAAGCGGCAGTTGGCGTTTGCGGTCGTTGTTTACCCAGGCTTGTGGCGATCGCGTTAGGGTGCGCCGCGCCCCGGAGACGGCCGCCGCGCTCCGGCTCGCCCGTCCTGCCGCGCGCCGCGTCGACCGCCGGATGCCGAAGACTCCTCGCCTCTAACAGGAAGGCGTGCGAGGTCTGCGCAGATTGAAAAGCAAACGCCCCTCCCCAGCCCCGCCCCCCCCACACCGTTGCTTTATTAATGCGATGACCTTGGACTTGACGAGCGGGACTCGACGCTGCCGCGGCCTTGTGCCGACAGGGATCTTGGCGGCTCGGCCCACGGTCTGTTTGAGCGAGCTGAAGGCTCTTTCAGACGCTTCTCAGCCTTGAAGACGTTCTGCAGAAATACGAGCAGCACGACGCGTTTCTTTTCTTCTTTTTTTTCCCCCCGGTTGTCCACTGATTGCGTTTGTGACAGCTGAGGCCTATATCGGGCATGACTGACGCACTGTAGAAACAACACCTCAGTTCTGTCTGACTGACGCACTGTAGAACAACACCTCTCTCCTGTGTGACTGACGCACTGTAGAAACACCTCAGTTCTGTCTGACCGACACACTGCACGAATACCTCTCTCCTGTGTGACTGACACACTGCACGAATACCTCTCTCCTGTGTGACTGACACACTGCACGAATACCTCTCTCCTGTGTGACTGACGCACTGTAGGAACGCCTCTCCCATCTGACTGACGCACTGTAGAAACACCTCTCTCCTGTGTGACTGACACACTGCACGAATACCTCTCCTGTGTGACTGACACACTGCACGAATACCTCTCTCCTGTGTAACTGACGCACTGTAGAAACACCTCACTCCTGTCTGACCGACACACTGCACGAATACCTCTCTCCTGTGTGACTGACGCGCTGTAGGAACGCCTCTCTCCTGTGTGACTAACACACTGCACAAACAACTCTTTCCTGTGCACGGCAGACAGATTGCACAAACCAAGTTCTCAGTCCTCATAAGTGTCAGTCTCTCGGGCAGTGGAGTATATCAGCAGGAGACAGAGTCTTTTCAGAGAGCATTCTGGGACAGGAAGGGTGGTAAAATGATAGTCCCTTTAGGCAGCGCAAGAGACTGATTACTCACTGCTGCTTCACTCTGAAAACATTTGCAAATCCAAGTCGGGTGTCTGGGGTAAAATAATGTCTACATCCTCTTAAGGGTCTGTCCTGCTGGTCTCTGTTTGCACTACTGATGTCAAATTAAGAGTCCTTTTATATGAAAAACACTAATGTACTATTTAAGTAAGCATTATTTAATTGCATGTATAAATGAATTTGTTTTGTATTTATAGTTTACATTTAACTTGTGGGTAAATGGTCACTGGTGTTTTATTGTCCTTTTTTGTGTAAATAGATTTGGCGCCCAGCATGGTGGTACACATCCAATTCACACCCTAATTTGGAGCATTTAATTATTATCTGCAACTGCAGCTGCATTCATGTGCGAACCCCACTGCCAATTCGGGAGACCGTAGACATCCGTGGTTCTCCTCCAAACCACACGAGGCCACCGGCTGCTTCTACAGCGAAGCTTGCATGGTGCAGAGTCTGAGGAGGACCTTTCACACGCGGTCCTTGGGCGTCCAGTTGACCAGCAGAGGTCGCTAGGGAGCGGTGAAGCGTGACCGGAACCCAAAATCGACTGAAGCTAGCTGTACCCTGGACGAGGCAATCGCCAGTTGCGTGTCGCCCTATGTAAATACCAGCCACAGTCAACACTAGCATATTTATGGTCCGTTTTCAGTATGAATATATTAGTGTCAGTTTAGCTGCAGGTTTGAAGGTCCTACAGCCCATGTGCATTCTCCAAGGGGTGTCCTTTCCTCCTGTAATGGATGCTGTCTCTCACTGTTGCATTTCTGAACTGTGATCCCCATGCAGTTGGTTTATTCATTTATCATGTTATATTTTATGTTAGGGGACCGGTACATTTGATCATAGATACATCATTTTAAACAATCTGATTTGTTGTATCGTAATGTTTTTTTTCCCACCTATGCTACTTTCCAATGCTTGCGCCTAGAAGATTGTAGGTATTTTGTGTCATGCTCATCCATCATTTGAAATATAGTTACAGGATGGTGGTATCACTTCAAGGTAACGCTTAGGATTTGTATTGTTCCATACCATCCCTACCACAGATTAAATGAAAATATTTAACACTTGTATTTGTATAAGTTATTCCAGTGGGAAGAATTAGTAGATAACTACAGACTATATGATGGCAGTACCCACTCATACGCCTTCTCTGGAAATATATTGTATCTGCATGTTCATATTATATATGGATTCTTTTGTGCCCTGGATAATTGGGACTCTGCAATGACTCACTATGATATCACTTTCAATATTCATCACAATATTATACTTTTCCCGGGTGTTCGACAAGGGTATGCCGTAAAGTGCAATGTGACGAATATCTTGTAATATACGCTGTGTAAATACCTTTTTATCTGATCTGATTTGATTTGTGGAATTAACTGCTGGTTCGTAAGGCAATTTTAAAGGTCTATGTGAAATCTGTGATTCTGTGTAAATGTGCTTTGTTACAGTGTCCATCCCATTATCTAGATATATGCATTTTAGCATGCGGCAATATTACACCTAGCAGCTGTGGGCACATTAACTACAAAGCCTAACACCAGTGTGCTATATTAATAACCTTTTCACTGACACTTCCTGCGATTTATTTCCTTGACATCTAGCATTCTTGGAGAGTTTACGTTGCCATAGTATTTCAATTTTAAAGTGGCTTTGCTTTTTTTTTTCGTTTTTTTTTTTCAGGTTTCAGTTTTCACATCCGAGTTTGTCAGCGCAGTTAATTCCCCCGCATAATTGACGCGTACTTGTGAAAATGTCAATGTCAAGTTGTTCCAGAAAGCAGGAAGCGTCGGTGACGGCGGTGATGATTATGTGTTACAGCGTTCGCCCTCTGATGTTCCCTCTCTCTCTCTCTCTCCTCCGCCCGTCTCTCGTTTCAGACACATAGAGAACTGGACGGGCTTGCAGACGCTGAAAGACGTGGACATGGAGCTGTACACTGGACTGCAGAGGCTGTAAGTGTCGTCTCGCGCTGTTCTCACACTGTACTACAGCAGAGCTAGCGCCTGTCGCAGAAAAGAGGCGTCTCGTTGGCTGATGATGACCTGTAGGCTCTGATAAGGTGGATGCCTGGTTTATGTTCTCATAGATGAAGGTGATGGTGCGGGTTATCTAGTGGGTGTAAGTGATGGTCCGGGTTGTATTGTAGGTTTGGGCGTCACTCCTGTGTGTGTGAGAGGAAGCGATGATGTTGTGGTTGATGCCATGGGTGTGGGTGATGATGTGGGTTATGGTGTAGATTTGGGTGTAGGCTGTGTTACTCCTATATGTGTGACTGGAGGTGATGCTGGTGATGTCGATTGTGTGCTTGTAGGTCACTGTGGAAGAGATGGTCCTGATTGTTGTTGTTGTCTGGTGATGTCTGTTGTGCAGGTTTGGGTGTAGGTGATGGAGTACTGTGGGTGTAAGTGACTGTGGAGGTGTAGATAATGGTGTGGGTGTAGCTAAGCGTGGGGGTGATGCCGGTGATTTTGACTGTGCGGGTGATGGCGTGAGTGCAGGTGTAGGTTATTGTGTGGGTGTAGAAGGGGTGGTGCTGGTGACGTTGGGCATATTTATCTGTAAGAGCTTACTTCCAGACGAACCTCCTCCTGTTCGGCACGCAAAGGCCTTTGGCCGCTTGGCCCCTCAGCCCCGCTTTCACACAGATCCAATCATTTGCCAAAAAGCAGCAGGCAAATTCAGTTAACAAAAGACTCTTTTGAAATGCTGCAGTAAGGTCTCCCTGTCCTTGGCCTACAGCTTTCTCTACCGCGCCCCTTACAAAAAAAGCAGTGCCCCCTGTGCTACTCTGGGACAGCACTGGCATTGCCTCTTCTCATCAGAGAAGCTTCCGGAGTGTCCGCCCCTCGTTAGCGTTGCCTGTAGCATTGGCGTCACCGATCACGTCTGGACCGCCCCCCCTGCTTCACACCAGCGCCTCCAGTGACCGCTAGGCTTGGCAACGAACGGCTGGTCGTGCTAACGTGCTAAATTCCGAAACCTGTGGGCTAGTATTCAAACCTGAGACCAAGTATTCAAACCCGAGACCACCAGACCACCAAGAGCTCTCGGTTTTGTGTCGCGTTCACCACTTTGGGCACGTGCTGATGTTATCCTTTGGTCAGTGGATCCTTACTGCCCCCCCCCCCCCAAACCCCCCAGCCCCTGTGCTTTGGGTCTCCATCAAATGGCAGGGTCTCTGTCAGGCAGCAGGCTTCTGTGATTACAGTTTAATATGGTAAAATACTTGCAAAAGCCTGTAAGTAGCTAACACTTAAATGCCACAGAGGAGTGTGTTCTTTTTAAGCTAATGATGGCAAGGGTGGCTCCTTCACACCTGACTCAGCAAAGTCTGTTCCAGAGTAATCTCCCTTTAGCGAACACACACAGATTTAAACGATAAAACTACATTTAGTGCAAATGACTGATCTCAGCTGCTCCAGGAAAAGGGGAAACAAACTAATGGTGCCCTGATAATATCCATGTGTTAATAATAGCCTCGTCATTTCCCTTTTCCGTACTGCCCCCCCCCCCCCCCCCCCCACACCCACACCGCCACGATCCCCAGGATAATGCCGCTACCCGTTAAATCCATTATCTGACTGGAAGGTCTGGGCTGTCAAATTCCATTAGCCTCGCTGTCAAAAGTAAGGGAATCTAACTCTGCCACCTTCCCTGGCTTGAATCAGAACCTGATCCCTGTAAAAGCCTGCACTACATTGGCTCAGGACCCCATCTCTGTAAAAGCCTGCACTACATTGGCTCAGAACCCCATCTCTGTAAAAGCCTGCACTACATTGGCTCAGAACCCGATCTCTGTAAAAGCCTGCGCTAATGCTCAGAACCCGACTCGTAGCCTGCTAACTTTGCCAGAACCCCATCTCTGTAAAAGCCTGCGCTTCATTGTGCGTCAGGACCATCTCTTAAAAGCCTGCGCACATTGGCTCAGAACCCGATCTCTGTACAGCCTGCGCTACATTTGGCTCAAACCCCGTCTCTGTAAAGCCTGGCTCACATTGGCTCAGAACCGTCTCTGTAAAGCTTGCGCACATGCTCAGACCTCTCTGTGAAAGCTGTCTACATTGGTAAACCCATCTCTGTAAAACCTGTACATGCTCAACCGATCCCGTAAACCTGCCTACATGCTCAGAACGATTCTTTAAAGCCTGCGCACATTGGCTTCAGACCCGATCTCTGCAAAGCCTGCCTGCATTGGTAGAACCCATCTCTGTAACAGCCTGCTTACATTGGCTCAAACCGATCTCTGTGAAACCTGACTGATTGGCTCAGCCCGATCTCTGTAAAAGCTGCGCTAAACATTGCTCGAACCATCTCTGTAAAAGCCTGCCTATTTGGCTCAGACCCCTTCTCTGTAAAAGCCTCCACATGGCTCAGGACCTGATCTCTGAAAAGCCTGCGCTACCATTGGCTCAGAACCCGATCTCTGTAAAAGCCTGGCTCACATGTGGCTCAGAACCCCGTCTCTGTAAAAGCCTGCGCTACATTGGCTCAGAACCCATCTCTGTAAAAGCCTGCGCTACATTGGCTCAGAACCCCGTCTCTGTAAAAGCCTGGCTACATTGGCTCAGGACCCATCTCTGTAAAAGCCTGCGCTACATTGGCTCAGAACCCGATCTCTGTAAAAGCCTGCGCTACATTGGCTCAGAACCCGATCTCTGTAAAAGCCTGCGCTACATTGGCTCAGAACCCGATCTCTGTAAAAGCCTGCGCTACATTGGCTCAGAACCCGATCTCTGTAAAAGCCTGCGCTACATTGGCTCAGAACCCCGTCTCTGTAAAAGCCTGCGCTACATTGGCTCAGAACCCCGTCTCTGTAAAAGCCTGCGCTACATTGGCTCAGAACCCGATCTCTGTAAAAGCCTGCGCTACATTGGCTCAGATTGATGATGCTAGTCGTGCCTCTGCTGGTAGCGGGTTGTTAGTGCCGGCGTGGCAGTGTGGAGCCGCTCCCCCTGTCTGTGAGGTGTGGGGCGAGGCTGGGACGCCGCCTCTACCCTGACGGTGCTGCTCCGTGCCGAGCCGTGTGCTCTGGGCCGGAGCGTGGAGCCTCATTAGAGTACATAAAGGCCACCGGGGGAGTAAGGATAAATTACCCCTCCTTCCCCTCCCCTACTCTCACGTTCCCTCTCCTTCCCTCTGCTTTAAAGGAACAGGGGGCCACAGCCCAGCTCAGAGCGTGTGACCAGTGCGGGTGTGATATACCAGTTATACCAGAGTGCGTTTACCAGTGTGTGTGTGCTTCAACTGCGTATGTGTGTATGAGTGTGTGTGCTATACCTGCGTATGTGTGTATGAGTGTGTGTGCTATACCTGGGGGTGTGTATATGAGTGTGTGTTATACCTGGGTATGTGTATATGAGTGTGTGTGCTATACCTGCGTATGTGTACGTGACTGTGTGTGTGTGTTACATCTGGGAGTGTGTACATCAGCGTGTGTGTTTCTGTTTTTCAGAACAATCATGAACTCCAACCTGCGGGTGATCCAGGCGAGAGCTTTCTCCCAGAACCCACACCTGCGCTACATGTGAGTCTCTGCACACGCCCGCCCTCCCTCCTGCACACTGCGAGAGACACAGGACAGCTCTTTCTGATTGGCTGTTAGGCGAACATGTGGTCTCCCTACATTTTTCTGTCACAGTTTGAATGCTGGGTAGAGGGCTCAAGTGTTTGAACCCCCCCCACAGCTTTCCTCCAGCCTAGAAACTGTGCGCTGCCGCACGGCATGGTGGGTAATAGCGACCTGCTACTGGGGTGTCTTATCTGAACCAAGCTCCTGCTGTTTCGTGTGGGAGTAATCTGCATGTTGAAAATACGGTAATCTCTGCCCTGACCGTGAAAACTTTATTTGAGGAGAGAGAGAGGAGAGGGAGGGAGGAAGGGAGGGAGGGGGGAGAGAGAGAGAAAGAGAGAGAGAGGGAGAGAGAAAGAGAGAGTGCAATTGCACTGAATGAAAATCCTTTGTAGGCTGGTACCTGAGAGCACGTAACCTCAGCCGCAGTCTCACCTGTGCGGCCCCCCACTTCACCGGCTGTCTGCCGTAAACGCTGCCCGTGCGCCTGCATTGCTCTCCCAGGCCCGGGTAATGGCACTGCTATTTGTGGCGAGCGGGGAAAAGCTGAAGTGGGATGGGTGTCGTTATTATTGGGCTCATTACAGGACCCGTCCCTCGCATGAGGCTCAGAGAGAACAGCTGGACATGCACAATGTGGAGTCATTAAAAACACTAAGTGGACTGGCTGTCAAATTGGGTCTTAATGGTGTTGAATGTGTGTGTGTGTGTGTGTGTGTGTGTGTGTGTGCGTGTGCGTGTGTGCGCATGTAAATGCAGGATAAAGAGGTTACCATAAACAACAAACATTCAAATTAATATTCTGAAGAGCCTCTTAATGTCGGAGCGTGTGAGCTTCTCAGGTAAGAGAAAGGTCATGCAGTACTTAATTATTTCAGTTCTCACTGAAAATTTCCTCTTCCTCTTCACATCCCGGATCGTCCAAACCACAAAGCGGCCAAACAAGTCAGGCTGCCGACGCCGCGGTTGTTGCCCAACAACGCGTTCACGGTCGGAGGAGGAGAGGCTTCGATATCGCTGCGCATTAGCAGTCCGCGTCCCTCCTGACTCCCGCCGCTAAGCCTAATTGGGTTCCTTTTAATTAATTTAGAGCGGAATCGCATTAGCGGCGGCCCTCTTTGTTTGTCTCTGATCCTGCGTGTCCCCCCCCCCGCAATCTTCAGCGCGTCGCCGGGACGGCGGCTCTCCCCCCTCGTTTACCCGCCCCGCCGCTCTCCGCGCGCCTGCGGGAACGCGCCCCGAGCCGTTTCGGATGAAAGGGAGGGAGATCGATACCCGGCCCTTTTGCTCTGAGCCGCCGCTCCGCGCCCTGCTTTTGATGTTTGCGAGCGGGGGCCGGGTTCGGCGCGTGAGGTCACAATATGGCTGGTGTTTGGGATCGGTGGGGGGTGGGGGGCAGGGCCGTCTCGAGAAGATGCTGGATGGGTCCGGCGGGACGGCCGCCACATGGGGGGGGGGGAGGTCACTCACGCGACGGGGACGGCTGAAAGCCGCTCTCTTTAAAGCTCTGAGCCGTCGCGACGTCGCTGTGTAGCGAAAGGTCGCTTTCGCTGTGACCCCGGCGAGGGGGGGGGCCCTCCTTCGGACTTCGGCCAGATTCTCTCAAGCGCCGATGCCGTTTAGGCTGTCCTGCCAGGGCGACTGCTCCCACCCCCTGTGGAACAGCGGCTTTTTACGTATTCATTAACACCTGCCAGAAATCACGTCCTGTCTGTACACTGCGTTTTTGAGCTTTCATTAACTTCAGGCTTCAGTTTCCAACCCAGTGATGTCCACAAAAATACATTTATACACCAACCCCCTGCACACATACTGCATACATGCAGGCTCTCACACACAAACTGCGTACACACACCCACACACACTCCCACGCGTGCACACACATGCAAACACACACGCCCACACACACTCCCACACACGCGCGCACACACACGCACACACACACACACACACACACACACGCCCACAGACACATGCGCGCGCACACTCACACACACACACACACTCCCACACACACACACGCACACACACACTCCCGCACACACACGCCCACAGCGGTTCGCAGGAAATTGTTCCCCGTAGTGGTTTCTTATTGGCACTTCTCCGAGCGATTTGCCTGGAATATTGTTTCGAGGGGACTTATTACTTAATAATCACCTTGCAATTCAGCAAAGATTGCTTTTCACCATCACTGTCTACATGAGGCGCATCTAAGACAGATAGGCCTACTTTAAAATGCATTGCTGTGGGAATCCAAATGGTGAAACGGAGACCATTCGGCCGCAGTTCTCCGGGTCCATTTTCTAATTTTCCTGGATGGAAATTAATGTATCAACCAATTGTTTTGATGGGAGTTTAATAGGTGAGCAGAGGGCAAGTGTGTTGTGGTACGTAAAAACGCCACTCAAGTTCTTTGTTCTGATCGTGTGGTTTCCTGTGAGGCGCGCTGGCCTTAGCACTCCTACCTGCCCCTGGACCCGTGGGCTGAGTGGTTCCATACCAGACTGGGTCCCTGGGATTCTGGTTCCACCCTCAGAATCCCACAGCCTAGAAGAAGCCTAGGGCTGATGAGTTGCTATATTACTATCTTACCTCACATTACTCTTCACATGCTCATGTTAAATTTGAGACTGATTTTTGCTGGTTACCTGTAAAGCATATACACTTTAGGGTGTTCGAGGGTGCGGTCTGTGAGGACAACATGCATACATGTGCATCCATAGGTGTTGGCTGACGTGATTTATTAAGGCTGACGGCAGCTGTGGGAAAGAGTTGCTGCCGGTGCATTTTAAGACCTGGGGAGCCCAAGGAAAACGGATTTAGCTCAGGCACGAGAGCACCGCCCCGGCTGCTCCAAGGTCCCAGCGGCTGCGTTTGGTAACGCACTTCCCCATCGCTTTGGCTGGTGCTGCGACCCGGATTTTGTCCCGTCGAATTCCCGGACGAGCTCTGAGGTTAGCCGCACCCGCGTTCCGTAGATGATTGACAGGCATAGCGGTCCAGATCAGCCTCCTTGCTGAGGGCCGTCCTGGTTGGTTGTCAAGATTCAGGGATGGTGAAATTTAGAGTGGCTCATTTCGGAGCCTGGAGCAGTCAGACTGGATTTTTTCCCCTGACCTTATAATTTGATTTCAGGACGTGAAAGACTTCAAAAATAATAAAAAGAAAATGCACATCTTAATGAAAGACAAGCCATTTGCAGTTTGACCACCCAAAACTTGATAAGCTTTAGTATTTAATTAGGGGAAGGGTTTAACTGGCTTATGGCAAAGCCAGTGCCCTCACTGCAGTAAAACATGAGCACAGCTACCATTATATTAGAAACAGCAAGTAGCTCGTGACAAAGTAAATGTTACATACCAAATTGAATTACAGAACACCTAACTAGGTGTGATGTCAGCCTTCTAACCTCACAAGTTTGAATGGAGAAAGCCCAGCCCACCCCCTACGGTCAAGTAAAAGCTGAAACTCAGTCATAATTGAAGGCAAGCAAATTCAAATTGACAAGAGTCTTGCCGCAGTGTGCATGCACACGTTTTGAAAACAAAAATGGTATAAGGAATCAAGTAGCAAAGATTAAAGACTGCAGGTAAATGGACTGCATTTATATAGCGCTTTTATCCAAAGCGCTTTACAATTGATGCCTCATTCACCAGAGCAGTTCGAGGTTAGGTGTCTTGCTCAGGGACACTTCGACACGCCCAGGGCGGGGATCGAACCAGCAACCCTCCAACTGCTCTTACCTCCTGAGCTATGTTGCCCCCCCCCCGCCATGCAGGTAGTGCAGAACCACAAAATTTCCCATTTCTCAGGCAACCATGGTTTTGGACCAGCAAAACACAAAAACTAAACCAAACAATTAAACAGGCAGAGTCAGAAAGCACTTTCACATTTTTTTAATGATTAACCAGACTCCTCATACAAGAGAGACTTGCGCCGTCTCCAACGCAGTACAGTTGCCAGCACGATCATACAGAGGATTCCCACTGTAACAGTCACTCCAGCCACGACTATAGCCACAGGTGACGCACCTAGGAGGAACAGTTCAAATCACATTACAGGCATTTAGCAGACGCTCTTATCCAGAGCGACGTACAACAAGTGCATCAGTTCAAGGTGCAGAAAAACACACTAGAGTGAAGTAAAGATCGTAGTGCCAGAAGTGACCACATAGATCAGGACTCCAACCCTGTAGGGTAACCTGTTCACAAGTTTCACAAGGCTGAAAGTCTGAAACAGACTAATCATTGTTGGTGTAACAATACAGGACCGCTTACCTGTAGCTTTGTGATCCTCTGCCTTCAAGAGACTGCTCCTAGACTCTGACACCAGGTCAGTGGCAGCAGCCTGCTGGATAGTAACAGGACCAAGGAGGGCGTCACCTTCCCACTGGGCAGCTGCAGACGAGAAGCACAAGTCACACCGTGCCACCAGCTGGCAGAACTGATATTCTACCAAAGATAAACCTGCAATGAGGTCCAACCTGACTCGTCCAGACTTCTCCCCTTCCTAGCCACACAAGAGCTAGCTTCACAGCAACTACACACATCCATTCCAGAGAGGCTGAGCCACCTGGGGAAATAAATAAATGAAAAGGGGACGGTTATTTCGTGATGGACCGTAGATACTTCAAAATATCCAATTTACTAACCGGCCAGCTTCTGGAGAGAATGAGCAAGCCTTGCCCCCATAAGGATCTGAAGCTGCAGTGGCTTTCAGGTGACAATAAAAGTAAATCTGTAGGGTGCAAAGTTTTAGTACCAGCAAATCGTGAAATGAGCAAGTCTGAAACCATGAATGGCGTTGTACTCACGGAGCTTCGGTCCTCCTGGGCAAATCTGAAAGCATCCACTTCCATGCGGAGCTTGTCATCCTGTAGCCTGGGCAGGAACATCGAGTGGGAGCCTGGTAGCTGGGAATCCATTAGGCACCTAGAGAGATGCCATATCAAGACAAGTATGCTCATCACAGGAAACATTTCAGTCTGACTATTGCACGGACTACTCACCCATCTTCTTTAACGAAAGCATAGCTGGGAGCCAAGCTGGGATCCAAGTAAGCGACACACCTCTCAATGAAGACACGGAGGGGCACATGGTTGGCCTGGACTACAGAGGCCTCAATTTTCAGTGTATCTCCCAAGAAAAATGTGCGAGAGGCCCTCTCCTGTTGCCAGTCATCTGTTGATGGGTAGAGCGTCGTCAATACACGACTATCGAAAGAAACTTACGTAAAGACTGCAACGTACCTTCCATGAGCCTCAGGGTAAAGACAAGGAGTTCTTCAGCAGACATGGTCGATTGGTAGGGGATCCAGGTTGGGTGCAGGGCATTGCTGCTCACGTTGTGCAGTCTGTGGGTGGTGGGGAGAGAAATTTGAAGTATATCGATTTAATGTGCAATGTTTAGGGTCAAAGCAAGGCACAAATGCACACGAGAAATCAAAATGTACGTTCGAAGCCTCTAGTAGGACGTAGGACACAAACCTTGGGTAATGGCACTGGATGAGAACTACTGCTTCACTGGACCTTACGATAGGAGTGCCAACAAGTGCTTTGGGTTGGTAATTCAAGGAAAAGGTGTAGATTAGAGAGTCTTCAGTCATCTGAAAGAGGTCGATGTCAGATTAAAGGTTAGTTGTACATCCACTGTCCAATTACATTATGCCAAATCAGACATACCATCTGTGTGCTGCCACAACCATGCAGCTCAGTCACAAAGTGCAGCTTCCAGTCAGACCTGTCCTGCTCAACAGGTCCACAGCCTCCCAGGGTGATCTCAGATGGATGGACTAGCTGGCCAATACCAAGCAGAATAGCATTCACTTCCACTTGTAGCAAGCTCTCCCCACAGATGGCCCTCACAATATCTGGCACAGGCAGGACTGGAAGCACTGGATCCAAGGAAGGCTTGCCCACAGGAGCCAAGGTAGCCACCGGCCTCTGATAGGATGGCTGACCCACTGGTGCCAGAGTAGCCGCCGGCCTCTGGTAGGGAGGCTGGCCCGCAGGAACAGGAGGTACTGGCCTCTCAATGGAAGGGCGGCCCACAGGTGTGAAAGCTGGCAGTACTGGTCTCTCAAATGCTGGCTGACCCACTGGTGCTAGAGTAGCCGCCGGCCTCTGGTAGGGAGGCTGACCCACTGGTGGCAGAGTAGCCGCCGGCCTCTGGTAGGGAGGCTGACCCACTGGTGGCAGAGTAGCCGCCGGCCTCTGGTAGGGAGGCTGACCCACTGGTGGCAGAGTAGCCGCCGGCCTCTGGTAGGGAGGCTGACCCACTGGTGGCAGAGTAGCCGCCGGCCTCTGGTAGGGAGGCTGACCCACTGGTGGCAGAGTAGCCGCCGGCCTCTGGTAGGGAGGCTGACCCACTGGTGGCAGAGTAGCCGCCGGCCTCTGGTAGGGAGGCTGACCCACTGGTGCTAGAGTAGCCGCCGGCCTCTGGTAGGGAGGCTGACCCACTGGTGGCAGAGTAGCCGCCGGCCTCTGGTAGGGAGGCTGGCCCACTGGTGGCAGAGTAGCCGCCGGCCTCTGGTAGGGAGGCTGGCCCACTGGTGGCAGAGTAGCCGCCGGCCTCTGGTAGGGAGGCTGGCCCACAGGTAACATAGTGGCTGCTGGCCTCTGGTAGGGAGGCTGACCCACAGGAATACGAGGTGGCACTAGGGTCTCAAAGGATGGCTGCCCCACTGGAACCATAGTAGCTGCTGGCCTCTGGTAGAATGGCTGGCCCACAGGTAACATAGTGGCTGCTGGCCTCTGGTAGGGAGGCTGACCCACTGGTGGCAGAGTAGCCGCCGGCCTCTGGTAGGGAGGCTGACCCACTGGTGGCAGAGTAGCCGCCGGCCTCTGGTAGGGAGGCTGACCCACTGGTGGCAGAGTAGCCGCCGGCCTCTGGTAGGGAGGCTGACCCACTGGTGCTAGAGTAGCCGCCGGCCTCTGGTAGGGAGGCTGACCCACTGGTGCTAGAGTAGCCGCCGGCCTCTGGTAGGGAGGCTGACCCACTGGTGGCAGAGTAGCCGCCGGCCTCTGGTAGGGAGGCTGACCCACAGGAATACGAGGTGGCACTAGGGTCTCAAAGGATGGCTGCCCCACTGGAACCATAGTAGCTGCTGGCCTCTGGTAGAATGGCTGGCCCACAGGTAACATAGTGGCTGCTGGCCTCTGGTAGGGAGGCCGACCCACAGGAATACGAGGTGGCACTAGGGTCTCAAAGGATGGCTGCCCCACTGGAACCATAGTAGCTGCTGGCCTCTGGTAGAATGGCTGGCCCACAGGTAACATAGTGGCTGCTGGCCTCTGGTAGAATGGCTGGCCCACAGGTAACATAGTGGCTGCTGGCCTCTGGTAGGGAGGCCGACCCACAGGAATACGAGGTGGCACTAGGGTCTCAAAGGATGGCTGCCCCACTGGAACCATAGTAGCTGCTGGCCTCTGGTAGAATGGCTGGCCCACAGGTAACATAGTGGCTGCTGGCCTCTGGTAGGGAGGCTGACCCACAGGAATACGAGGTGGCACTAGGGTCTCAAAGGATGGCTGCCCCACTGGAACCATAGTAGCTGCTGGCCTCTGGTAGGGAGGCTGACCCACAGGTACCATGGTAGCTGCTGGCCTCTGGTAGGAAGGCTGGCCCACAGGAGCCAGAGTTGTTGGAGGCCTCTCAATGAAAAAATCACCTTGAGCAGGAGGGAATGCAGGATTAAAATAGGGTGGCGGACCCGTAACAATGGCAGGTATTACTGGGCTGTCAGACTGTAGCCCCATAGCGGTGTCATTAATCACTGGAATCTCAACAGATGGACGATCCACTGAAGTGGGGGTAGCTGCATCTTCCACAGCGTCACAAAAATAGCCAAACCAGACAAACATCGCAAACCCAACAAATGACCATCTTTTTGCCATCTTGAATCGGATTCTGTTGTTAGCAAACCCAACAATAGCCAGCCTGCACTGCACTGCTCATTTTGTACTCAGCTGAACGTATTGATTGCTATTAACCCCTCCTCTTTCCTCGTTTCTCTGATCCATCTCTAGCCCGGAAACATTACTCAAGCACTCCTGATTTATGCAGCTCTGTGAATGTGTTGTCTCTGTGAATGAAAATGTTTTTTTTCTACCACTGAGTCACAATTATTTTTTTCAGTTTCTGATTAAGCAGTTGGACAGCCTCTCATAGTTTAGGACAAGGATCTTAAATTTAATTCATATGGAGCACTGTTTTCAGCTGGTTTTTTGTGTGCTTCGTGCTTGTGAGCTTAATTAAAGTGATTGGGTGGCTAATTAGTCCACATACATTCATTCCAAGGTTTAAATTGGCTACTGATTTAAAGGATATTGCAAAAACCTGCAGACACTGCAGCCCTCCAGGACCAGAGTATAAGATCCTTGGCTTAGGTTTTATATTAATTCAGGGGGTTCTTAAAATCCAGGGATGCACCTTGAACCCGTGTTTTTGTTACAGCCAATCACATGATCAATTAAGTTTGTTGAAAGTGTTTTTTTATTTTTTATTTTATTTCTTCCTTAAATTTATTTGAACAAAATGGAGGTTTAGTTTATTGCTGTTTGGTTTGTCTTTGCAGTCTTCATTTTATGAAAATGGTTCAGTGTCATGACCATGTGTCCACATTTTCAGCCATTAGCACCCTACTGATTTAATTTGCCAGGATTTGGTTGACTCAATTTAAAAATTGGAGCTTGAAGTGTTTAAAATACTGGCATAGGTCTGATTGTTGCAAATTATGGATCGCTTGCATTCAGTTGATGGTAACTGTTTAATTTATACTTGCCAGGGTTATACAAAGTTTAAAACAGGGCTGCCCAACACTTTACCTGGAGATCTACCATCCTGTAGATTTTCACATCAACCCTAATTTGGCACACCTGATTCTACTAATTAGCAGCTCAACGATCTCTAGCTGTTGAGTGAGATGTGCTTTGCTGAAAACCTACAGGACTGGGCAGCCCTGGTTTAGTAGTTTATGTGATAATTTTCACTTTCAGACTGAAGATTTTCAAAATCCATTTCAGGAAATTCTGAATGCAATTGGTAAATGCATTTGATACTATTTTGGGGTTACTGCAAACCCCCTTCCTCTTGCTTTTGTTCCTGTTGCTTGAAGAAAGGAGCCATTTAATTGATTGTAGCTTAATTGTTCACCTTTAACAAACTATTTTCTTAGTTTGGCCCTGTGTCATTTTTTAGAAACTGCATGTACTGTTCAGCATATTATGGAATGATAACAGAAGTCTAAAGTTTATCCTTAAGCAAGTGCTGTTCATGCTTTTCTTCAGTGTTACAGATGTATGTGCATGTGTGGTCTTGGGGTCATTCCTGTATTCCCCATGTTCCCCAGCTCTACCTATGTGCTCTCCCAGGGTCCTATGTTCCTAAGGTCTTATGTACCTGGGAACATAGGTACGCTCCCGTGATTCTTAGTGTGTGCCTTTCTGTGCTGTACTAAGTGTATGTACTGTATATTATATACTGCGTGTGTGTGTGCTGTAAAGAACAAGTGTGTGAGGCTTGCTGATTGTGTGTCTGTGTGCTGTTCTGAGTGCGGGTGTGTGTGTGGTGCAGTGTGTGCCTGTGTACTGTTCTGAGTGTGGGTGTTGGGACAGTGCTGGTGGTAGTGGTGTGGCTGTGTACTGTTCTGAGTGTGGGTGTGTGTGTGTGGTGCAGTGTGTGCCTGTGTACTGAGTGTGGGTGTGTGTGTGGTGCAGTGTGTGCCTGTGTACTGTTCTGAGTGTGGGTGTGTGTGTGGTGCAGTGTGTGCCTGTGTACTGTTCTGAGTGTGGGTGTGTGTGTGGTGCAGTGTGTGCCTGTGTACTGTTCTGAGTGTGGGTGTTGGGACAGTGCTGGTGGTAGTGGTGTGCCTGTGTACTGTTCTGAGTGTGGGTGTGTGTGTGTGGTGCAGTGTGTGCCTGTGTACTGAGTGTGGGTGTGTGTGTGTCGTGTGTCCTGTGTATGTTCTGATTTTTGTGTGTGTGTGTGCTGTGAGTCAGTGTGTGGGCATTGCTGTTGTGTGTCTGTGTGCTGTTCTGAGTGCGGGTGTGTGTGTGGTGCAGTGTGTGCCTGTGTACTGTTCTGAGTGGGTGTTGGGACAGTGCTGGTGGTAGTGGTGTGGCTGTGTGGGAGAAGCCTGTTAGGTTACAGTGGTTTGGTGGTTCTGTGGCTTGAGCCGCTGCAACATTGTCCTCCTGCCGAGCTCTTCTCGGAAAGGATTGTGGGATTGATAGAAGATTCGCTTCCATCTCTCCCTGCAGGTGTGTGATGCTCTCCTCCCACATATCACCTCGTGTAACAGGAGATGAGGTGTGTGTGTGTGTGCACACTGACATGCATGCTCACATACGCACATGCCCACACATACGTGCGCACACACACCCAATACACACATCCACATACTTACATACACACACACACACACACACTGATGGGGTCACTCTGCTGGGGAAGGTTCCGTCCTTCAGACGAGAGGAGATGACCCAGTTATAGGCCCAAAAACATTTTTGAAAAGAGCAGGGTTGTTAACCCCAGTGTCCCGGTCAAATTCTTATCAACCTGCCTCTATATCTGGCCACCTAATCATCCTCGCCCCTGATTGGCTAAATGATCCCTTGCGTTCCCTACCTACTTTAGAGTCCCGCGGTCAGCACTGCAAAAGTTAATTGAGTTCTCAGTCCACCTACCTGATGAAATAAAGGTGAAATAAGTAAATGAGTGAAACGGTTTCCTCTCCTGAGTGGTGTTTGTACACGGAACAGGGTACTCCTGCGCCTCCCGTCACACCGAGCGCGTAGTTCTCAGTGCAGAACACCCTCCCCTGGGCAGCGATGGGTTAAACGGATCTCAGCGACGCTCTGCGATTTGCGTGCGGCGCGCGTGCGGACGAATCCGAGGTGTTTCCCGAGAGACAGGTTAGACGCGCGATCGGAGCCCCCCCCCCCCCCCCCTTTACCCGACTGTGCATCGATCACGGTTTGCAAGGTGGCGTTTAAGAAAGAAGGGAATATATATTCAGTGCGACTGCACTGTGGGCTTGCTCTCCTCTCTTCCGTTCCCACTCTTTTGCACGCTTTCTCTTGAATCCTTTTTCCTCGCACCAGGAAATTGTATTCATCGCCCGTTGGCGCAGGTTTTGGGTTCGTGTTCGTCTGATGCAACGGTGCACGTCTGCTTCCACATAATTGTTTCAGATACTGTCTTCACAATAAAGAAAGAAAAAAAACAGATTTTTGACCCGATTTCATACACTATCATGCGTGCGTGTGTCTGTCAAAGTGGGAATTGTAACCAGGATCTTATAGATTTACAAATCCACCCCCGTTGCCCCCAAGTACAATTTGCATAAACCGAAATGCAGTTTGGTTTTGGTAGCTAGTCAAAACAAGAATAAACTATAGTGATAATGGTAGGTAGAATGAGCTGGAATAACTTGAGCCCTTTTTGCTGAGGGAATTGGGCTGTTTTTTTGGTAGGAGCAGTCGGCAGCTGTGGCTTTTGCCTTGTTTCCATGGTGCTGATTAGAACGAGAGCGGGGGGCGAGGTAGAGCTGTCATGTTCCTTATGGTAACCAGCGCGCACTCTTTCTCTCTCTCTGATTTAAATTCAAATTCAAATTGCTTTATTGGCATGAAACACAAATGTAATTATTGCCGAAGCATTCATATAAATAATATGTAAAATAATATTTAGATAATAATGATGATAAATGTAATATCTAGCAATAACAGCAACAGCATTATAATTGCACGTTTTACTTCTTTTGATAGGCAAATTAAATTATTTATAATTAGGGATCATTTCTGGAAATATACATCGCTCATTTGTAAATATTTAGTGCAAGGAAGGAGGAAGTGCATCTCTCTCTCTCTCTCTCTCTCTCTCTCTCTCTCTCTCTTTCTCTCCCTCCCTCCCTCTGTCGCTTGTATACACACAGCTCCAGGGTGCACGTGTGCGCCAGTCAGATCCTGGTCTTATTAGTCTGGTCTGATCTCAGTCTGATCCGTAGCCGCTGTCACGCCTGCGCTGGTAAACTGCGCTCCGCAGCGAGCGGATAGGCCGGGATGCCTCAGAGCCTGGAGTCAGCCGTCCAATCGGCTTAAACCGCGTAGGACCCCGTTCACCGCTGGGCTCTGATAGGCCGGCCAGCGCGTCATAGCCTTTCCGGGACAGGGGGTTGCGGGTTTGATTCCATGATACGGCACAGCCTCAGTGGAGGTAGCGCTTGTTGCGGAGAGGGGTAATTCCTCTTTAAGAGTGAGTCGTCACGTGTGCAGGGCAGACGCAGGGGAGGGGCCGGGGGCGGGGACGGGCTAGGAGTGGGTTGGCAGTCCTGGCAAAAACGTCCAGCGTTGAAGCCGGCCCAAGTTTTCCAGGTGCGGGTTTAATGCAAGAGGCATCACATGTGCTTTCATTAAATATGTTCCCTTAATGATCTAATTAAAGTTATAGAGAGGCCCCACACTATATTATTGTCCTCGTATTGTTTCATGTCGATATGGTGCTTCAGTATCCATTTTAATTGCCCATTTTATATGGTAAATATTATTTGTGCTGTGCATTATAAATGAGTACAAAAAATTATAATTAAAGAATAATAATTTAGACAGGGAAGCCCTAAAATCACATGCCAGGAAATTGTGAATTGGCCCCAGAGAGCTGTGCTGGCACTGTGGCTAGATTGAAGCTCTGACCGGCTCTCCTTCAGACTCACGAGTGCCCGTCAAGTGCAGCGAAAGGCGCTCTCTGTGAAAATAGAAAGCGTGACCTTTATTCTTATGTGCCTCAATTTGTCTTCTGCGCCTCTGTAATTGACCTCCAAATGGGGGTTAACAGCCTCATCCGGAGCCCCCCCCCCCCCCGTCCCGTCCCGCCCCGTCCCGTCTGGGGACTCCTGGCCCCAAAGATAAAACGCTTCCAATGTGCGAACGCAATTTATGGCGAAACCTCTTCCGAGCGCGCGTCCGCCGTACGGAAATGCGTTCCGCTGAATCGCTCGCGTTTTGTGGCGACAGACAGCGGCGCTCCCCGGCACGTGGCGCCCCCTGCTGGGTCTCTACGCTCTGCGGTCCCGGCGGCTGTGGCCAGCGGGCCGGGGTTGGGGGCGGGACGAAGGGCGCGGTCTGTGGCGGTGCTTCGATAAGGGACCCCACGGCCTCCGGCTGTAACAGGGGTACAGCCAGAAACTGCTCCCTGGATATTCACAGTCGGGTTCCTCGTGCTGCGTAGTATTTTGTGCAACGTTAATTTGACGTACCTGAACGCTTTTCAGATGTCAATTTCCTATAGTATATGGCTTAAAAAAACAACTAAACAACAGCAACAACAAAAAAAAATTATTGTATTGTATATTGTATGTATTGAGTGAACAATTATATTTAATCCGAAAAAAGGACATGGCTGTACCTGAGGACCCTTGAGGGAAGAGCGTGTGATGGTTAACAGAGCCAGAATGGCCGCCCTGTTGTCAAAAATCTGTTCACCTGTAAACGGCGCCTGGCTTTCTCGCCTGCTGTCCTGCGGTCGCCATGGCGGGAGGGGGGTTGTCTAGACAGCGCTTTCTTTATTCTCCGTCTGCTCCGGCTCGGAGGCGCCCGAGCGGCCCCGGTGGTGAGGTCATCGCTCCTCGGCCCGCGTGGGAGGGGCTTCAGAGCGCCCGGAGGGTTGTCGCTCTAATGGCACGCTGACTTAAATGCTTTTTATTTATTTATTTTTTTTACGAACCCCAGTTTGATTATTAATTCCGCTCAGGCAGAGCTGTCTGTTTGCTCGGTGGCGGTTGGATCCGCGAGCTGTTGAATGCAGCTGCCCCGTGGGTGTTTTTAATGAATGGCGGAGGAAGAAGAAGAAGAAGAAGAAGAAGGCCAGGCTTTCAGGGCGAAGCAGGGATTCAGCTCCATCTCATGTCCCCCTGAGGTCTGGCCATTCAGGTCCGCCCTCTCACTGGAGCGTATCTCTCAGGCCATACGTGCTGCTATGTTTACTCCCGCTGAGCCTTAAAGAAGAAAAGTAAAAATATACCTTGACAATTTTTTTTTATTGTAACATGTTTTTTTTCTTCCTCCACACCAAACACTTAGATCATGTAAAAGAAGGGGGGGAAAAAACTCATCCAAATTCAGGAGCCCTTTTTTTTTTTCTTGGTCTCTGGAGGATATAGTTCTCTCTCAATGGCGGTACACTAAACCTGGCAGAGCTCCGTGCTTTCAAACGGGGCCCATATTCATAGAGTGTCTCTGAGCAGCGGCGCTGATTTGAGATACCGTATCGCGATCCTATCCGTTTGCGAGTCGAAATTCGAAGCTAGATTCTGCACCGGCGCTCTGGGGCGGCGTTTTTGAACGTGGGCCGAGATCGCGGTACCGCACTTTAACCGCGTGGAGCCGCGCCGCGTCTGATTGGCTGCAGAGCCGCGAGGGCCCGCGGGCGCGTGGAGATGAGCGAAGGCGCTGCGGATTCCGCTCGAAATGAAACGGGAGCCGTAATGGAGGGCTTTGGGGGCGGGATTGCTGGGCTCGAAGGGATCGGCCTCATCGCAGCTTTAAGGAATCGGAGCGCCGAAGCTGTCCCTCGGAACTCTCAGCGGCTCCTGTCGGTGGGAAGCGATTGCGTGCCCGAGGCCCTGTTATTAAAACCCATTTCCTGGGTATTTTAGTCCGCAGACTGTTAGCTCAGGTCTCCACCGTTATTTAATTTGCTATTTTAAAAGACCGCCTTAAGACGTGTGGCCTGCCTGTCGCTTAAAAAAGTGCCCTCCCTTCTCACACATTAGGCCCTCCGTGGGCGGGTGGTGGGTGGTGGTTGTCTCTTGTGGGGCAGAGGTTTCTGGAGTTGGTCAGGTGATGTGTGGATGGCAAGGTGCTGTTGTAGTTTGTAGACAGGATGGCAGTTCCTATTGGTCACTCTCCCTGAATCTGTTTTATATACTCAGCGCAAACTAACTGCTGACCCATTATATGAGGAGCACAGTCAAGGGCACCAGAACATTACAGCATGTTTTCAAACGGGACTGGACCGAACTTCTGGGTGGTGAAGGTCGAAATGCTGATTACGTGCCGTCTTTACGCTGTTGCCAATTACACACGTTAACTGCCTTACCCCACCACCGCCAACTTGGTGGAGCCAGTGTTCCCACCCCAGGCACACCCCAAAAAAAACCCTTCCCAAGATGTGTTGCGAGTCACAGCCAACCGTTCTGAGCTAACCCCCTGTCGAACGAACCGAGCGTTTCACGCCCAGCAGAACGTCCCGCCTATCGACAGGGCCCCCGAGCAGCCTGATTGGAGGCAGTGGTTTCGGGCTGCTCCGTGGTGAAGGATTGTGGGTATTTTGCCTTTCAGAGTTGGGGGGGGGGGAAGGTTTTCTTAATATCCTGACGGGTGAAACGTTAGGCCCCATTAGTCACGCAGGCGCCCGGGTGGGGGCACGGCGTCGGGCCTGGAGAGACCGTAAGATGAACAGTCAGCCTTTTCAAACGCGATACTCCGGAGCATGTCGCCGAGCGAGGGGATTGTTTTCTCGGTAATTTAGATTTTGTCAGAAGGTGTAAACGAATACACTGCCAACAATAGCGCTGCACTTTGATGCTGAGATGTGAAAAGGTTAACAAGCCCGGATCAATCACCTTCAGGGCAGTTCAGCCCTTCGCGGTTCTGTTTCGGGGGTTGGGTTGTGACGGATCAGGCCGAATTAGACCTGAACCGAAATGGGCTTTGGGGGGGCGCATATTCCACGGAACACTCCGAGGCCTTCGCCGCGAGGTGTGACGTTGCTAGGAGCAATCTGGATAGATAAAAATGTGGGGTTTTTTATAAAATATAAAATGATTTAGTATGCTGATCATGTGACGGGCTGTGAGGGGGTCTCAGGCTGGCGGGGCTCTCGCGCCGAAGGGCGGGAACAGTACCCGGAACGCTCCGCACGCCGCGGGGCCGCGCCGTCTTCACCGGGCGCGGCTCGGGAGCGTGAACGCCGCGCGCGTTTACCGCGAAATATGCATCGCCCTCGGCTCGTCGGCCGCCGGTTCGCCTCGTACCCCGGGGTATTTCCCCCCGGCCTCAAACCCCTCTGGGTCTACGGGTGGGGGGGGGGGGTTGCTTGTCCTCACCTGAACCCTCCCAGTGAGGACAACCCGTTCTCTGAGGCCTGAAGAGTTCTTTCCCTTTGCGTTGTGCGAAGATGTTTATTACAGCTGCCACTGGCCCTGCAGAATATACGATCTGCTCTTGGCCTCGCATGCTTCTCCTACGGGCCTCTCCGGCAACAGTAGCGCCACTCGTCTGAGTGGGACTTCTGTGGCGCTGAAATATATCGCGAAACATATTCCTCAGAGATCAGGATGCTCAATCAAGGTCAAGACCACTAAATCTGATGGTGTTTATGGAGGGGGAGGGGCTAGACTTGAGGTAGTAATGAAGGGAGAAGGGCTGGAGTTATGGTGTTTATGGAGGGGGAGTGGCTAGAGTTAAGGTAGTAATGAAGGGGGAGGGGCTAGATTTATGGTGGTTGTGAAGTGGGGGGTGGGGTGGGGTGGGGCTGGTGTTGCTAATTCCAGGGAACGTGGAGGGCTGGCAACGTAGTGTACTCTCTCTCTCTCTTTCTCCATCTCTCTCTCTCTCAGTCACTCACTCATACACACATGCTTGCACACACACACAATATTGCATGAGAATAGGTCAGCAACGCTCAGCAGTGCTGGCATTAGTGCATGTTATACTATATCCTAGCTCCTGTTTCTACCTGCCTTGCACGTTGTGACTGTATGGTAATATGGAGTGATGTGGGAGCCCACTTTGAGAGGCGGGTGTGCATTCTTAAAGGTGCATCTCTCACCTCTGTTACACTACTGGTAATGGAAAACAGTGGAGTTCTAGAACACTAACACTGACTGACTGATGGAAAAAAATGATTCCAAGAAACCTCCTCTTCAAAAAAGGGTTAATTCATGCTTTTGGTACTGCGGAGAGGACAGCCCTCCTGTTAAGATTCTGTACCGTGTGATGCTCAGGTGTGACTGCTCTCTGTCGCGCAGGTGTGCGGCGAATGCTCAGATTATGGGCGTGTGGCGAGGCTGCTTTGATCGTAGGAGAGCTGGGGCTGTGGAGTTTTGCCCGCGGTTTCAATCCAATATAGATGTGCCTCCGGAGAATGTGCCTTCACTGTACTCAAGGGTGGCTAGAGGAGAGTGGAAGCAAAGAGAGGCGATCGGAGCAGTGAGCAGCAGGTAAAAGACGTGATTGGAGGACAGAGCAGCAGATAAAGACGCGATTGGAGGAGAAACCTGCAGTTAAAGACGCGATTGGAGGACAGTGCAGCAGATAAAGACGCGATTGGAGGAGAAACCTGCGGTTAAAGACGCGATTGTTGGACGCTTAAAATGCGGCGCTGGGCTCGGGCAGTCTGAAGGCACAGCTGCTCATTAGCCCCCGAGTTTAATGTCAGGCTGGCGGATGCTCCGGCCCCGTCTCTGCGTGTCCCTGCCGTCACCGCGCACCGGTCCGTTAGGCCTTAGGAACGCTTTTCGCGGCTAGCTCGGCTCGCACGCTAAGCGTAGCGCTAACGTTTCTCCGGCTTCCGTTTTCTCCATCGCAAACGCCGCCGTCGAAAAACGGACGCGCCCGTTTGTCGGCGGGCTCCGATTACCCACGAGGCGGTGCTGCGCCCCGCCGCGGAAAGCGGGAGGCGATATCGGCCTTGCTCTTTTTCTCAGGTCCCGCTAAAGAATTCCGCTCCTCTTCAAAGGGGCCGCGTTTTCCGTTAGCGCTGATCGTATTATTTATGAACTTTGAACCGGTTCAGGTTTACGCGCGGGCGAATTACGCCCGTCGGTCCCCGCCCGCCCCTTACGGACGCGGCGCTCGTAAAAATAGCTCTGGCGTGTGCGGGAGGCCGAGATGGAGGCGACGCGCGGCCGCTGTGGCTCGCCCAGGCGTGCGCCCCCCGGGTTCCGCGCGGGAACGAGAACAGAGCGAACGAACAATGGTCCGATTAGAATTCAGAAATCACACGTTAGCCGCGTCTGTGCGAAAAGGCTGGCTAACAAAAGGCTGTTTTGAGGACACAGTGAATAAGGCAGCTCAGACAGAGAGAGAGAGAGAGAGAGATGGGCAGATAGACAAGAGTACAGTTTAATGAGGACACTAAAATGAGGAGATAGAGGTGAGAGGGATTGAGGGCAGACAAAGGAGAAGTAACGAGGGATAGTTCTGAGAGAAAGAGAGAGAGAGAGGAGAACAGAGGGAGAAGAAAGGAGGATGGATATATCAGCCACGCCCAGACAGAGCAGAGGCAGCAGCGGCAGCAGCAACAGCTCCACAACTCAATTTATCCGGATTCGCCGAATGTTTGTGCCATGAAACAAAGCAAACAAACAAAATGGGAGATAATGTTATCTCTCACTGAGCAGAGGCTGCAGCCGGGGAGGAGCCAGGTGGACACAGGCATCCAGAGCTTTCAGAGAGCAGACCAACAGGGCCTGTGACTAGGCCTCAGAAACAGGGGAAGAGAGAGAGAGAGAGAGGGAGCGGGTGAGAGAGAGGGAGAGAGGGAGAGCGAGTGAGAGATACCTTTGATTCCCCTTTATTTAACAGTTAAAGGAGACAAATCGTTATCAAAACCATTCAAAGGGAAGAAATCAATAGATATAAAAACAAGAAAACAACAGAAAAACCAACAAAAAAGAAATAATAAAAAAGTTAAAACTAAAAAATAAATATATATTGACAGAGAGCAAGAGAGAGAGATAGAGACTGGCAGGTCTGTATATTGAAACAATGTAGTCATTGTTATTTTATATAACCTTTCATGGTTTATATGCTTCTGGCAATGTTGCTCAGGTTGTCTTGCCAAAGATGTACCACCGAATTGAACTGAATTGATTGCCCGTTGAGAATGACCACAATGATAGTAATGGCTGCCAACTAAGGAAAGGCTGTTTAGGAATTGAAAATATATTAATACACCTAATACTGCAAATTCACAGAAATGTGAAGGGGGGGGACATCAGATCAGGTAATAGCCTGTTGTAGGCCTCTCTTGAGCAGGGCCCTTTCCTAGTGTCCAGGCCCATGTGAGGAGCGTGTTCTGTGGGGAAGATGCAGATGTCACGGTGCCCGGCGCGAGAGAAGCTAGCACAAGGGACACGGCCCGTGGCTCCAGGTTTAATGAGCAGTTTGCCTGAGCTCAGCGCACAGATCTACGCCACCTCAGCCCTCCCTCCGGAGTGGTTTCCTTCACTTCGGAGAATCTCCCTCATTGTCACAGGCCCGCTTTTGTGTCACTTCCTCCTGCGACGAACGTCACCGGCCCAGCGGCTCGCATCGCGGCCGCAAACGCAATTAAACGTGTTTTTGGGAGCCCCGCCGCGGTTATCTCTGCGGCCTGTGCCTGGCTGACAGGACGGGGGGTTTGAGGGGGTGGGGGGGGGGGAGGTAGTGAGTGAAGGCAAGCGCCTCGTTAGGGTGGTCCAGAGGAGAACCGCGGGGTAGCGGTGATTGAACCCGCCGCCGCCGCCGCGGCTCTGCTCTGCCTGGCTCCGTGCGCTGGGGCTCAGGGCGGACTGAAGTTTGCTCTCTGCGCACCGCTTTCAGAAAAGACTCGCTCCTGGGGCAACTTCATTTGAAAAATCACACGATGAAAGAGAATAAAGGAAACCCGAAAGGCTGAAACTTTCACTGTTGCCGTTTTTTTAAAAACCCGAGCGTTTCGTTTCGTTCACCTTTACCCACACGATTTTTGCAAATAAATTTACCCTCAGAGCGAGTTTTGACTTTGGTCTTTTTAGAAAACACTGTGTGGAGGGAAGACTTCCCTTCGCCCTGAATAGTAAGCTGTCTCCGCTCACCGTTTGCCGGTTGCTCTTTTCTCCCTGTTCCATGTCCTTGAAGCCAGGCGGTTTCTTCCTTTGTTCTGCATGGGGGGAAATCAAGCTGCTCGGGTTGCTTGTGTCATGCAGAACTCACAAACCGATGGCTGATGGGTAATCGCCTGGTCGGTTTGTTTTGCTCGTCGTGCCGCTCGTCAGGGCTTTTTAACGGCCGTTCTCTGGCCGCGTCTGCTGCTCTCCCTCCAGTGTCAGAATAATAAGTAATAGCTCTGTATTTTTCAAATCCACTTTGTTCGCACGCATGAATAATAAATCTTGTTCATACGTTGTCTTATAAATAGAATTTGGGAAATTTTTGGCCTGTACGCACCGTGCAGAAAAAGAATCCATTTGAAGAACCTTACTGTACGGGATGCCGTACAGCTAATCACCTGTCATCTCAGTGCCGGTTTTACACAACGAAGGCCACCCAGTACTACATGACAGTTAGCACCGTTCTGTGTCTGGTTGTGTTTCTCTGTGCTGGGTCTGTAGTGCTGTGGTCATGTTTGAACGCCACAGTTAGGAAAAGGCTAAAGTTACTGTGTTTATCTGTTTTGGAGTGGCTAGAATTATGGTGTTTATGGAGGGGATGGGGCTAGACGTTATGGTAGTAGTGAAGGGGGAAGGGCTAGGGATTTATGGTGGCTATGAAGTGGGAGGGGCTGGCGTTGCTGGTTCCAGGGAAACAGCAGGTTGCATGGCAGCTGTATGGAGGTGGCTGGTAGCTCTCTGTCTCTCTCTCTCTCTCTCATTTTATTTCTCATGCATACTGGAATTTCTGTTTTGTCTCAGTGGGGTCCCCAGCGAGCAGGCCTCTGTGAATACAGGGAAATTAATTGAGATGCAACTGGCTTGGCTCAGTGGAGGAGATGGGGATAGCATTACAGCCCATTAAAATTCATATGATTGGTGTGCCGCAATGGCGGCATGCTTTTTGTTTGTTTTGTTTGGTTTAAGTTGTTCTCCCTTCCCTCTGGCTTCCAGGGAACAGCAAATTTGTCAGAGCATGGGGATCATTAGCGAGACAGTAAAGAGAGTGGGGGTCCAGCGGGGCCCTGTTTGGGCAAACCCCCACATACACCCCCACCCCCCGCCCCCCCGCTGCTGTGCACTGCTGCCTCCAGGCCTTGTCATGCCGTCTAAAGAAGAGACCGATAGAATACAAATAAGCCTAATGTGAGAGAGGATGAGTGCACCAATGAGATCACTGCAAGTTTTCTCAGGACCGGATGCTGGGCAGATGGGTGGGGCTATAAGCAGACGGGAGGGGGCAAAAGCTGATGGGTGTGGCCATAAGCACATGGGAGGGGGCCTAATGAGATGGGTGAGGTCATAAATGGTGGTCTCAGTTTTCCTCACCCTCTTTGTGGACTGTTTGTCCAATCAGTAACTTAAATTAAACAATTAGTGGCTGACAGGCACCGATAACCAGCGGGCTGGCACCTCCAGCCCTCTGGGACCTTTGGTCTTGACGGTGCTGGTGTGAGGACGCTGTTGCTGCAGACGGTGTCCCGCGGGGCTCGTCTCCTCGACAACGGAATAGATGTGTGTGTTGCCGTTAGTTAGCTTCGAGGGAGCAGCGGCAGCGACAACAAAAAACCCTTCCAAGAGATAACGTCCGTCAGCGCTCCTGCCCGACGGGCGCCGTCGGCTGCGTCCCTCGAGCCTTTCAGAGCCTCGCCGGGTTAAATCCCGACTCCCCTCTTTCGCCCCCCCCCCCCCCATCAGCCCAGCGCAGGGCGGAGACCGGAGGCCCTTCCGTCCTTTCCCCCTCGCAGCGGGTTTCCGAGATAATTCCCGTTTACGGAAACGGCGCGTCTTTCAGGCCGTTGCCATGGACACCGATGAGCTGGTCCCCGGCGGCGGCGCGGTAACCGATGATCTGCGTGTAGCGAGCGGGGCGAGGCGCAGACGTGACGTCGCGAGAGCGGGTCGGTCCGGAGGTTATTAGAACAGCGGCCAAAATGGCGGATCGGGCTCTCGGGAGGCCGTGCGGAGCAGTCCTCAGTTTTGGCGGTCGAACGGCTTCACTGTTCTGAGGCCATTTTAGGACGGCTTTGTGTTTATTTGTGCATTTTCAGTCTTCAGTTCAAAAAAAGAAAAAAACGACAAAAATGGACGGTGTTGGAAAAAAACGTTTTTTTTTTGGTACCTTGACCAGGACAAAAAAAAAAAAAAGCTCAGCGACGGCACACGAGCGGATAAATCCTCCGCGGGTTCAAAGGAAGAGAAAGCGGAGGAGGGGTTCTAATGGAAACCCCCTGACAGAATCCCGGCGAATCGCTCCCTTTGGTCGTATTTCTCCGGGCTGCGAGGGAGAGGAGAGCCTCGCGAAGCGGCCGCTCTGATTTACATTCAAAGCGGCCGCGGGTATCTGGGCCAGCGCGGAAGCCATGAATAATTGACAGGTGTGCGGCGCGGCGAGCGGACGCCTCCCGATTCGCCGGGAGACGTAAATAAGAGGGCGGCGGTTTGATGCGCCGCTGACAGGCGGTGGTTTTTTTAAAAAAAAACGTTTTTTTTAACGTTTGCCCCGAACGCCTCGGCGGAGGTGGGGGAGGGGCGGGGGGACGGGCGAGCTCCAAGGTGACTCCGCCCGACTCGCTGTGCCGAAGGTGTTTCTGAAGGAAAGGGGCCGCCGCTGGAGAGCGTGGAGCTGGCCGCCCGATTCGCCGCTCGTGGCGGGTTACTGACGCGTATCCCAGAATGCAGCGCGGCCGGACGGCAGCGGCTGTGTGCATAAACCTGCATCAGCATTGTTTACTTATAGATCAAAACTCTGCTGCTTTCCCCAGCTCCGGAAATAAACACCTGCTGGCAGTTAGTCTAGGTAGCTATAAAAAAAACAATATTTTCTAAAGAACTAACTGTCTCTCACACACACACACACACGTGCACGCACACACATACACAACCACACAGTCTCTAGTTTTTGCATTCATGATTGAAAGTGTAATGTATGTGCGGATCCGTGCATTTTGCTGGCTAGTTTAATTGAGAGTGTGTGTGTGTGTGTGTGGGAGTGGATTTAATGTTTATTTAATGTTTAATTTTTTTTTTCACGTGGTGAAAATCAAACTGCTGTTCCTTGATGAAAAAAAGTGCCATTTGGTCTCACTTTGAGCAAAGTCGAATGTAAACTTTGCGACATTGATATTCCAGCAGAACCGAAATCATGCAAAACATCTGAGGTATAAACACACAACAGTGACTGAGTGACAAGCAGTCAACAAGCGATCAGCTTGAGCTCGAGTCTCATTCCCAGCATGCCTCAGTGAGAGCTTTCGCTTTGAAAAGGGAGGAAAACCTGAACAGCGGTGTTCCTCTTCTTATTAAAGGATGGCTTTCTAGACTTTTTATTTCTTCTTACTGAAGTAAAACATATTAATTTTATATTTTTCCAGTTTTTTGTTTTATGGAATACGCATCTTTCTTAAAGAATTAGTCGAGACAACACCTTATTACTGTTGCATCCTCTTGACGTATTTGAAGTAGTCTGCTCTGTACTCTTCATCATATGATGCTTTTTATGTAATGTTATATAGGCCACAGTATTGTGCATTTGAAGTCTGCTCTGTGGCTGCTTTTGCATTTGAAAGCACATCTTGGCCATAGTTTAGGTAGTACATCGGTTTGAATTAAAGTGCAGAAAATTTAGAACCTCGCTTAACAATTTAACGAGTTTTGCTCATCCCTAGTGTGGATATCACAGATTAACCACGTGTGTGGGGATCACAGATTACACGTGTGTGGGGGTCACAGATTACCCCTGTGTGGATATCACAGATTAACCACGTGTGTGGAAATCACAGATTACACCTGTGTGGAAATCAGATTAAGCGCGTGTGTGGGGATCACAGATTACCCAAGTGAGGAGACTGCCGATTTCATATGTGTGTGCCGATGCTTGTGGAAGTGCCCAAGGACAGGACAGAGAGCGAGATGAGCCAGACCCAGGAAGTGATTCGCAGAGCATAAAATCGACCGCGAGAGAGAGAGAGAGGGAGAGACCGCGAGAGAGAGAGAGAGAGAGAGAGAGAGAGAGGCCGTGCTACTTGAGGCAGAGCCCAGCAAGCTTCTCTGCACTCACAGGAAGTGTCCTTTTCCTTTTCCCCTCGTACACACACGCCCCTGCCTGTGACTGATTTTCATAATTCCAATAAATATGGAACGTTTGCGGGTGAGTTCCCGGATTCGCGCTTTCCGGGGCAAGCCCAGCGTGCGTGTCACGCTGCACTCTGCGTGCGGAGCGATTAGGGGAAGGATCTCCCCGTGAGCAAATTAGAGCTGTCATTCAGGGAGAGAGAGTCCTGCAGCCTCCGTCTGACGCCTCATAAAGCAAGTGCATCTTTTCGGCTAGGGCTGGAGGAAACTGGCCCATAGACTCACTCACTGGCCCATTCTCTGACTCACTCACTGACTCAATCACTAACTCACTGACCCACTTCCTGACTCACTCACTGGCCCAATCAATGACTCACTAATCCATTCACTGAGTCACTCACTGACTCTGACCCACTTACTGATTCACTCATTGACTCACTGACCCACTCACTGACTCACTGACTCTGATCCACTCACTGGTCTACTGAGCATGTGACCTGAAGCCAGGTTTGCCGGTCCTAAGGCAGTGCTCAAGCACAACATTTGCCTCAAGCTCGGACATGGCTTATCCACAGGTTTGACCACTAGATGCCAACAGAGTCATCCCGGCCTGCGATGGGACAGAAGGGCTTTGTGAAACCCAGAACGGGAAGTCATGTGAACCAATGATTGTGTTCTGCTGCAGAGGGAAGTTGTTTCAATTGGATCAAACAAAGCAGAAGATCTTAGCAGCTCTGTCCTTCAAAGGTTTGGTGATACCTCTCTCTCTCTAGGCAGTGGCATGGTAACCTGTCTAGCTGAACCAGTGACAGCACGCACGCAAGGCTTGGTCAGTCTCACACATGCCGCATGCTGACTCTGATGATTTGCTGCAATACTGCATCACAGTCAATATCCAATAGCAGCCGACCACATTAGATTATGAGCCGGGTGGTTTGTGTCTTTTATATGTAAATCGATGGATTCAATGAAGCAGTGAAACCAGCCGAAGCCTCCTGGGAGGTTGAACTGTGTTGTCGATGGCCACCCCCTGCGTCGAAGCAGGCGGACTGACTGGGGTGCTGTGGGGGGCTGGTGGGGCCTGTGGATGGGGTTAGGGGTAGGCTTGGGCGGGGTTAGGGGCCGGTGGGGCCTGTGGGTGGGGTTAAGGGTAGGCTTGTGGGCGGGGTTAGGGGCCGGTGGGGCCTGTGGGTGGGGTTAAGGGTAGGCTTGTGGGCGGGGTTAGGGGCCAGCGGGGCGTGTGGGTGGGGTTAAGGGTAGGCTTGTGGGTGGGGTTAGGGGCCAGTGGGGCCTGTGGGTGGGGTTAGGGGTAGGCTTGTGGGCGGGGTTAGGGGCCAGTGGGGCCTGTGGGTGGGGTTAGGGGTAGGCTTGTGGGCGGGGTTAGGGGCCAGTGGGGCCTGTGGGTGGGGTTAGGGGTAGGCTTGTGGGCGGGGTTAGGGGCCGGTGGGGCCTGTGGGTGGGGTTAGGGGTAGGCTTGTGGGCGGGGTTAGGGGCCAGCGGGGCGCGTGAGCCCTGCTGCTTCAACCCCGAATGGCAGGAAGTGAAAGTGTGAAGGCGGGGCGAGTAATTAGTGTTGTGTCGGCCGCGGGCTCTGGCCAGTCTATCGACAGCTGGGACTGAACATCATTATCAATGAGACCCATGACCTCAAATGACCCTCAGCCCTATAGGGACTCAGGCCTGACTCTGACTGTGCTAATTTATCTGCCTGGACACATTACATACCCCTGTCTGCCATATTATATTTATTACCACACAAATACTCATTACACACATCAGCACAAAATATCTATTACCAGCGCACTAATTACACCTGTTTTTTTTTTCTCCACCGTGAAATACTTTGGCAGTGCCCCTCCTGGAAGTCAAACCCGCAGCCCCCTTTCACTGTAAAACCCAGTTTCTTAATCTACTCACCAACCCTTCTAACCTGTGCCTGGGTATGGACAGTAAATATCATATCAGATTACCCAGCCAATCCCCGGAGGGCTGCGAGAGAGAGAAACAGAAAAAGAGAGAGATTCTGGCTCTGCTGGAATGTGACTGAATGTGACTGATTTGTTAATCTGGCCTTAATAACAGAGGAGAAATGCACGATGCCATTATGGTTTAATGGGAGCTGTGTGGAGGGAGAGCTGGGGGAGTGATGATGAGCTGCCGTCCTTCAGGCCCACTTGTCCCGCCCACCTGTTTACACCATCATTCATCTTCCACACAGCTAATGTTTTCAGTTTTGACAATTGCATGCTGATTCATAAGATATATATGTATATATATTATGTGTGTATATATATATATATATATATATGTATGTGTATACATATATATATATATATATATTTCCTTCCAAATCCAATTTTCACTGACATTTCTCCCCAGTGTAGCGGGGAGTGACCTTTGAAAAGGACACTTCCTGTGAGTGCAGAGATTGCTGGGCTCTGCCTCCAGTAGCACAGCCTCTCTCTCTCCTTTTTCTCTCCCTTTCTCTCTCTCTCTCTCTCTCTCTCTCCCCCTCTCTCACACACTCATTCTCTCACTGTGGGTGCCTGCTTACTGCCCTCTGGGTGTGTGGTGGGGGGCTTGTCCTCACACCCACCTTCTCCTCCCCTTCCTAAAATGGTTGATCATCTTAGTCCCAGAGGGGAGATGAGTGTGACTGCTGTCTTTGATGTGCTCCTAATCGATGCCCCGCTCCCGTGGACCCAACACCATAGACTGGTGAAAGAGCGGGGTGCAGGGAGTGTGTGTGATAAGATGCCAGCATCCTCGGTATTATACTGCTCTGAATGTACCATAGAAACATTCCTACAGATCCATGCAGGCTTTTCAGCATGAGCACTCATGTAAATAGAGAACTAGAAACACACACATGCATGTGCCCCCCTCTCCCCCCGACAGCCCCCAATACACGCACTCTCCCCCTACACACACCACCCATACACACACACTCCCCCCAACACACCACCCCCATACACACTCCTCCATACCACCCCCCACACCCACCCTCAACACACTCCCCATACTCACCCTCCATACACACAACACCCCATACTCACACTCTCCTACACACTCCTCCTAACACACCACCCCTCATACACACACACACTCCCCCTCCTCATAATCAGCACTCTGTGACGGCCTCATGTCAGCGTGCTCCTTTGTTTCCTTTCCTAGATGCTTCCCTAATTTATTTCTTTGCTGTGTTTGAAAATGTTGAAAACTTAATTAGCTGTCCCTCGAGCTCCCACTGACACAAACGCTTTCCCCCGCCACTCATAATTACTTATTTATTCTGCTTTTCAAGGCACGAAGCAAAGTGGACTTTTCCTTTTCCCTTTTTTGAAAGCCTAATGTGATTCTCACACTGTTCCCCTGGTGCCCTGCACACCCTTTATCACCACTTAGCATCGCTTAGCACCCTGTAGCCGTTAGCGCTGCGAGCCACCAGTTTAGCTCACTTTCAATCCATAATCAATTTGAAGCGCACCTGAAGTGTGAGGGAGGATTTGGGCTGTGCAGTGATTTAAATGAAGGGGAGATCGTTGGAGGGCAGCGTCAGGTTGTTTATGTTATCATTTGAAATCTGTCTTGGGAAATGCTACAAGGCCACGTGCTGCGGTTTTGTTGCAGTCTGTGAGCACTGGAGTAAAGTCCTAGCATGCTACTCACCCAGGAATGTGCAGAAAATACGCTAACTTGTCATTTGTTGCATGCATACTTAAAGTACATATACTGAAGTACGAACTTAATACACTGCCCAATGCTGGAGTCGCCATACTGCCACTACACAGTTAAAATAAATATCCAAAAAGCCAGTTTGCACTCTGTGTTCTGCCGGTCAGTCACATGGTTTGTTCCCGGTGCCTGAATGTGGGCAGCTGCTCCTGTGGTTGTCCATGGGGGACCCTCTTGTCATGTGTCTTCGCTCTGCTTCCTCATTAAAGGGGAGGTCCCGATGGACAGCCCTCTGTTTTGGTTCTGGCGGTGCACCGGTCCCACTGGGCGCGTCTGTTAACTATGCAACCCCCCCCCCCCACCCCTTCCAGACCCCCCACTGTCACTCCCGGGATGATAATACTGATTAAGAAAAAGGTGCACATTGTGCCTCCCTGCATACTAATAATATTCTCATTATAAATGTAATGACTTTAATGAAGTGATACCTCTATGCACAGTACTCCGAGAGCAGTGTGTGTGTGTGTGTGTGTGTGTGGGAGCATTTGCGTCATTGTGTGCATGTATTGGTGGGTGAGGCAATCGCAGAGTACGGCAGATATTTTTATCAAAGAGATTCTTGCTTTTAAAACCTGTTTCCAACCATAAATTCCATACCAAAGAATTCCAATTAAAGTTGTGAGTCACTCTGCCCTCTGCTGCCGCAGAAGATTTGACCCTGAACACACAACGACCGGAGCACTTCCTGTAGGTGTACGTGCTCTAGGATCACTTCCTCTAGGATCACTTACAGTATCCTATAGGCTACACAAAGTTATTTTGATGCCAGATGTCCCTACGTTCTGCATGATTGGTTTTTGCGTTTGTCGGCATGGCAGCCAATAACACGGATACTAATCGATAGCCAGCGTCTCACCTTAATGCAGGAAAATCCTCCGCTTGGCCCTGGCACCGCGCGCGTCGGTGACCTGCTCTGGGTTTATTGCTTTTCCTACGTCACTCTCGATGTTCTGCAAACTCAGGGACGGCAGCATTTATCGGCCCGTCATCGATCTCTAACCGTTTCTTACACTGGCTGAGATCAACGGTTCCAATTTGAAAATATTTTTTGAAAGTTTGGATAGAATCCGCTGGAGAGTGCCTCCCTCACATCTTCGTCTAGAGACGTTTCCCGCGCGCTCGTTTTTACGGAACTCGGCCCGGCACTGGCGAGTTTCGGGCCGATAGGTAGGGCGACCGTGTGTTGATTTAAAACGCTCCTTTGGGGTGGCATTTCGGCACGGCGTCGACGCTGAAGTGTCCGTCGACTCGGTGGAAAGCCCGGATCCGCGCTCACCCGGCGTGGCGTCCGCAGTCGGAAAGCACAGTCGTCTGGCCCTTTTCTTCCGTGCTCTGTGCCGGGGGTGCCCGATCTTGTCTGAAAAGGGCCGGTGCGGGTTCAGGTTTTTGTTCTGGCGCCCGATTCTCCTTACCAGGGTCTTGACTGAAGTCCGTGATTAGTTAATCGGCTGAATCAGGTGGGCCCCCCTGCTCTGTGCAGTGTCTGTGTGGCGTCGCCTTCATCTAGGGCCAATCAGCAGAAGAGTCAAATGCGGTTGGTTTTTTTGGCAGGTCGCTTGTGTGCGTGTTGCTCAGCTTCACCGATGGGAAAGTTCACTGATTGGCAGAATGTTTCACTTTCCACCCGAAGGCCCGCCCACTGGCACACAGTCACCTGCTTTCATTGTTAATTCAGTAATGTAGTCGAGAGGCTGGGATGGAGCGAAATCCAGGAACGTCTCTGGCGGCCCCCAACCAGGGCTGCCTTCTCCCGCTGTGTCCTATGTGAGTCAGGCCTGTTTCTGCTCAGCGTGGGCTTAAGGGTGTGTGTGTGTGTGTGTGTGTGTGTGTGTGTGTGTGTGCATGTGTATGTGTATGTGTGTGTGTG